>NC_084972.1:9541855-9801855 GCF_963691925.1 Scomber scombrus
CTATTTCTGTTGTGTGTGTGTGTGTGTGTGTGTGTGTGTGTGTGTGTGTGTGTGTGTGTGTGTGTGTGTGTGTGTGTGTGTGTGTGTGTGTGTGTGTGTTGCCACTGATAAGCTCCTGAGGTTTTGGGTCCAGAGAAATACGACAAGTCATGTGACATGTGGTCTCTGGGCGTCATCATGTACATCCTGTGAGTGCTCTGTTTTTGCATGATGCACTACACTACATAGATACCTTCAAACACATTCCCAGTGAGTCTTTCTCCTCACCATGTTTGCTTCTGTAGGTTGTGTGGCTTCCCTCCATTTTACTCCAACACGGGCCAGGCCATTTCTCCCGGGATGAAGAGGAGGATCCGGATGGGTCAATATGAATTCCCCAACCCAGAGTGGGCTGAGGTGTCACAGCAAGGTGAGGGTCCCCGTCCACAGTGATGCCTTTATAGTTGAACATATTTCTTTTTCTCTATATTTTGGGATTGTATTTACAATGACGCAGGGTTTTACACACCTGGACATTTCAACTTTTGAACACACATTGAAGGAAAATCAATACTCACATGCCCATATGTACAGAGAGTTATCAGTCACTACAGTCTCCAGTGTAAATCCACATTCAGCATTCTGAGGATTGGTAAAAAAAAATGCATCCTTAAGTTTCTCCAAAGCTATTATGAGACATCAACAGTTTGATTTAGCCAAAAAAAGTAAGTCTTTGGTAAGAAGTTCTTACTTTGTGTCACTGTCCCCCTTCAAGGAAAAGTTGTGCATTGAAACACACAAAACTAAAATTAATGTTTTGTCTAAGACTGTTGAAGCCACTAACTTTCGTAAGCTTTCGCTGTACTTCAGAAATAATTTCCCCCATCACTTATACTTTTATGGTCAGTATGGTCAGACGGGAGGAATAAATATAGCCTTATGTGACGATTGTTTTAATACAGACTTAGTTATTGTGAGTCTGTCCTTTAAGAACTTTTGGTTGCCTTTCCTCTGTTTCTATGAGTGAGCATTCATTTTGTATGCATACAGTTGCTGTCATGAACATATCTTTATGTTTACATTGTCTGACAACTGCAGAACTTTTAACTTATGGATGGTTAAACCTCTAACTACACAATAATGAAAAGTGTAATATTCCATATAATATTCAAATCACACATTTTATACGTATGTAGCTGCCCAACAACCAAAACATAAAGAAATGTCAACACATACTGATTTACTAAGATCCCAAATAGTGGGTACTAAATTGCTTGCACAGTGCAATAGATCGTTTTCGTGCGTTTTGCAGGTGATCTACTAAGAATAACTGTGTAAATGAAAACAGGTGCAACGGGGTGGAGACAGCAGTATTTAAATGAGAATTTTGCCTGTCTGAATGGAGAGTTTGAACGAGCAGAAAGCTGCAAGCGCAAAATGAAATGTGATCAGGTTCTAGTGGAAGAGGTTAACAAATATATTGAGTTATAACAAAAACAAATATTACCAGAAAAACCGACATATGGGAGAGTATTTGTTGACGAAGTCAATGCTGTTAGTAAAACCAAAAATATTCCACTCCAAAATTATTAACAGAGGTGGAAAAACTCTGTCCTGTGTGTATTCTGTCATTTTGCCTCTGTCTCCTCGTCTCCACAGTGACAAAAGTCTTCTGTGCGCAGTGAGCAGCCGGTTAATACCTGCCCTTCAATTATTTATAGACGCAGTTAGCGTCAGAAAAAATACCTTTAGGTTTGGTAAATCACAATGCGTTTGCTAATAACATATTTGCATTTTCTCCTCCCTGTATTTTGCACACTGGGGTGGAAACGCCCCATATTACATCATTATGGCAAACGTACTAAATGGACAGTGCGTACTATCTTGCGCAGTTGAAAGACGCAAACCTTGGTGCCCTGCATTAGTAGATCAGCTTGCACATTTTTTGCGGGTGATGTGAAGTTTGCACACGTTTTTACACACGCAAACCTTTAGTAAATCAGGCCCTAAGTGTGTTCAACTTCATTAAACACAAAATATGTGATCACAGAAAGTCAGAAGTGACATAGTGAGTTTATACTGCTGAGAGCAAGCAGATTAATCAGAATAATAATGCACAATCATGTTCATCATGTTCATGTTCCATCTGCATTTTTTGGCATTTCATTGTGGACAGCAAAGTGAGAAATGCTATGTCAAAGAACGCTGCTTTTCATGTGAACTGTCACCAGTGTGACACACAAACAGGAAACCATTAAACCAAAGTCTTGCAGTTACTCTGACCAGGTTTCCTGACCTAGTTACAGATGTTCTCAAATAGAAACTGAGAGTATAAAATCACCTGCAGCTGGTCGAAAACGTCACAACTGGTTGTTTTTGTCAGTGTGCTTTTTAATCAGTTGACACCTTTTTCACTCTTGTGTGCGCTTACCTGAGTTTGGTTTTTGTACACAGACTTTATGTTTCAGCTTTAAAGCCTCTGAAGGTCACTCTGGTTCTTCTCTCACACTCACTGAGCTGATGTCATGGCACTTCTCTGAAGTCTTACACATAAGAAGACTACAACAAATGATTATGCCCAAACTCCTTTAAGAGACATCTTAAAGTCAACTCAAAGACATCAGCCAGCTGGTGTTCTGTATGCATGACTTTATGCACATACTGTCATAGTTTCTATTTTTTCCACTCAAGCTCACTCTTCTTTCTCACTCTCAAATCATCATAGTTGCTGTGTAAGTAGGCCATCCTGTCCCTGAGAACAGAAAAGCTTTATAAGACACAAAACTGGTTTGTGTGTGTGTGTGTGTGTGTGTGTGTGTGTGTGTGTGTGTGTGTGTGTGTGTGTGTGTGTGTGTGTGTGTGTGTGTGTGTGTGTGTGTGTGTGTGTGTGTGTGTGTGTGTGTGTGTCTTGCTACCGATAATGTAAAATATATTTGCATTGCCTTCGCTCTCCCAGGAAAAGATCTGATCCACCAGCTACTGAAGACAGACCCTAATGAGAGAATGACCATCACTCAGTTTATGAATCACCCCTGGATCAATGTAAGTGTCTCGTCTAGACAACACAACATTTTAAACTTCCTGTACTATTTCCTGTTTTATGCATCTTTTTCATCCGCCCATATTGTCATGTGTCTGTGTATTTGCATTCTGCAGCAATCCATGGTGGTTCCCTCCACCCCGCTCCACACCACCCGGGTCCTGACTGAAGACAGAGAAATGTGGGAGGATGTAAAGGTCAGAAGAGCAATGACACTGACCCCCTGTGGTCACTGGTTGACATTACACACTGTTACTTCTGGCTTATCAAAGCTTTAGCTGGCATCAAGTGTTTTAGGTGTACTCCAGCAATTAGAGTTCCATAAAAATTCAGGGTGAGAGAGGGAGAGACAGAGACAGATTTTTAAAAAGAAGAGTCTAAATGAAAGCAGCAGAGGCCGGATCATCCTGATTTTTGGTAACTACTTTGGGTCAGTTTCTAAGAAGTTGGATCCTAAATTTCCCATGCAATTTAACAGCATAAGCATTCATTAAAATCTCCATGTTTAGTAAATTCCCACATTTTTCAAACTCAAAACACTGACGATGTCATCATCAGGGTTATTTTCTGAAATTTTAAAATGCTCCTGTTATAGCAGAAACATTATTACACCTGTAATTACAGGACTTGTAGACTAATCTTCATGTGTAAAATCTGTGGACTGCCCCTTTAATCAGATAATTCGCACATTAAAGCCAAAATTTGGAAAGAATTGTAGATGAAGAACATTTACTTCGTTGACTGAATTCAAGCAATAATAGTTTTTCTCAAACTGCTTTTAACAACAGGAACAAGGCAGTGTCTGCCCGAGGAAGTGCACAGATCGTAATATATCATTAGATATATAAAAATAGACAAAATTAAGGGCATCACAGTGGTGTAGTGGTTAGCACTGTTGCTTCACAGCAAGAGGGTTCTGGTTTGGACCCACCTGAGTTTGTATGTGCTCCTGCACCTGTGTGGATTTTCTCTGGGTACTCCGGCTTCCTCCCACAGACCAAACACTTGCAGTTTAAGTGAATTGGTACCTTTAAATCTCTAGTAGGTACGAATGTGGGTGTGAATGGTTGTCTGTGACTGCTCCAGCTCCCCCGTGACTCACTAGAGGATAAGTGGTATAGAAAATGGATGGACCAATCAAATTCATTACATACAGGGCTCTAGGTTTGACAGTTTAAGAGTTTTAGCTGTATTTTAGTGTGTCCAGATTGGCTTTCTGTTTTGTAAATGAAACTGATTAAAATGTTTCCAAATTAATTTCAAAATTAAAATGTTTTAAGAGCTTTTTCATCACCATCCTGATGATTCCCTGATGACCACCAGGGGACAGCAGTGGTCACAGTCTGGTCTGAACTGAGCATTAGTTTAGTTCAATATTTAACACACACAAACACACATGCGCATGTACACATACACGCATACACACATGAACACAAAAGAGCTCATTTGTGCCAATCTCGACTCTTTTCACCTGGTTTACACAAAGAAAAGTGTTTGAAGAGCAAGAACGCTGTTTGCTCACTCAGAGTCACTGTGGGGTGAGTTCCTCAGTGTCTGCAGAAATCATGAATAAAATGGCACATTCCTTCACAGCAGCTGAATGTGCAAGTTTGAAGAGATAAGGTATGAAAAGACCTGTCTGTAAAATGATACACACACAATACACCACTGTTAAGTTCTGCAATGTGCTTGGTTAAGTTGCGTAAAGATTTCACTTGTTGCACTTCCAAAGAACCACTTCTCTAAAAGCAGAAGAAGGTCCTTACTACATACTAAGCAGTATGGATCAAGAGGCTTCCTATCATGAATCAAGAAGGTTTAAGACACTGGGTGTTAAGATTTCCAAGACTGCGACTCTCAGCTCCAGTTTACAGGCCAGTAGTAGTGAATATATTACTGTAAAATATTTATAACCCTTAAAACTGCATTCATCAATATTTCTATATGAACAGTGAAACAAATCATTGTGTGTAATGTGAGAGGGGTCGCTCATAGGGACAAACCCAATTTCGTCACCAATAGCAACCTTCTTTTGTTATTAGTATCTTCTCTGTTTTGGTTCAGTCTCTTAAGTGCAAAAAAAGCTCAGATAAACATACTGTATCTTATCTGTCTGGCACCAAACAGCAGACAGACAAAGGTAGCAACTAGCTGGTTAATGTAGCGAGAAATGTATCTGCTAAAGAGACAGATATTTCCCTCAGAAGCTGGAAGAAACCAAAACAGAGCTAAAAGCCGAGTGAATATTGTCCTTACATTAGTCAGGTGGTTATAGACATGACTCCAAATGAATGATTATGTTTCTCTGTGTCTTTGGAGGTGATTTCAGTTTTGTGTTTACAGCTTGTTACAATATGGCCTGAAAATGTGGTCAGATGTCAGTTAATGCCAGTTGAAAGCTGGTATTCACTGATTAAACAAAATCTTTTGGATATTGAAGTGTACAATTCCACAGGGATGTTAATCAGTTAGAAACTAAAATACCAGCTTAAAATTGTGTTACACGTTAGATTTGGGTTAAGAATAAGACTCTATTTTAAAGTGTACTTATTACAGATTTGTGCTGGTATAGTGTCTGCCCTCTGTGATATAAAACTGCACTAAACTAATGCACCCTGCTACTCTGATCCCTGCCCTGTCTTAAACAGGAGGAGATGACCAGTGCTTTAGCGACCATGCGTGTGGACTACGACCAGGTGAAGATCAAGGATCTCGACACCTCCAGCAACCCTCTGCTCAACAAGAGACGCAAGAAAGCTGCTGCAGGGGCCAAGAGCGGGTCCACGGTCTGCCAAAGTCAGTGAAACACTGAGGCCCCGCAGGCAGAAATCCAGGAAAAAACACGGACGATGAAGGAAAAGTTCATTTGTGCATCACTGGATCACTTACAGACCTGCTCTGGACTGTATAAAGCTGACATGGAGGAAGTGTTCTGGATAAAAGGACAACAAGAGAACAACAGCAGAGTCACAGCTGGACATTAACACGACCTATCAAGACATGACATCACCTGTGTCTCCTGCCAGTGGTAGAAATCACCACCTCTGCTCACTGCAGGCTTATCTGTTTTTATCTGTTTTTTATGTACTGTATCTATGTCATTTTTAGGTCTTTCCTGTTTGTAAGAGAGTGTCTGAAGTATTTGTAGTGATAAATCTATTGCGTATTTGAGTGCTGGATCTCCTATTTTGAGATCGTCTTTATATCTATGCACTAGCGTGCAGATCACACATAGACAGATGAACCAACCACAACACTCACGATGCCCTGTGTTGTCTTAATGTTGTTTTGCTGCCTTCCTTTCAGGGTTTAAAGCAAAGTCTGACACTGACTGACGTGACTAGATCTTCTGACAGTAAAATGTAGCCTCCATGATGACCATTTTTCATTGAAGCAACAATAAAATAGCTTCACGCTCACTATCAAGTGGTATATTTAAACACGGTGTCACTGCAGATCAAAATTGTGTCCTATTCATGGAGCCATGAGAGATAGTACACAACCTGCCTGCTTCCTGTCAGCAGTGAGGCCAGAGAGCTTGACATAAGCAACAGTGGGGTAAGAATTGGTGGTGAGATATGGCTGAATTGTGACACTTTTTCTTGAGAAAGGTCTTGTGTGTATGTGTGTGTGTGTGTTTATAGGGGTTGAGTAAAATGCTTCCAGGTAATAGAGGGCCACAGTTTCCCCTCACATGAAGACATGGGCAAAACAGTACAGCCTTTAATAAATGGGAACTTCATCTGTAAGGTATATATGGTTGTAAATAAAACTTTCTAAAGTAAATCTGGAGTGTCTTTGCTTTGGACCTTGGAACCATTGTTTTTGTAATCATGCCTTTCAGCCTTTGTGAGCCTTCTATAAATAGCAGCAGTGTAGTAGTTATTTGGGAAGCAGCCATCTGACTTTGTGTTCTACTGGAAAAGGTCAACATTATTATGTTTAGATTATATGGTAAGTACCTTTCCCCTACTTTAATCACATGGTCCCCTTGCAGTATTTAGGGGACGAAGTAGGTGGAAGCTACTGATAAGAACTTCTTGGCTTCCTTGCTGTAAATATGGGATGTCAGCCATGCTTAGATGAGGCCCAAATAGAGCATGACCCCTCAGCTGTTGTTTGCTTCTCCCACGTCTTTACTGTAAAACACAAGAAAGAATAAAAGCCCTCCAAATAAGACAGAGTGTTTTTGGGTGGAATTTCACAGCATGTTGCAAATGATATATTTCCTCATAATCAGGCAGTGGTAGGTATGTTTCCTGTTAGCCATTTTGTGGAGACAAGCCCAGCAATGACGACAGCATGTGTCACTTACATGTTGACACAACAGTATCTCTAATGCTTCCTTGCTTGTATTATTCCACAAAAATCAGCAATCTTCACCCTGCAGTAGAGATTTACCATCACCCAACTGCTAACAATAGCACACAGAGGAGGGATAAACACACAGCACCCTTTAGGTCAAAGGTCAGCAGTCATGGGACAGATTTTCTCAGCTGTATCAGTTTCTTTTGCTTGTTTTTTTTAATTCATTTGGGAGTGAGTGACATGCATCCATAAAAATGATTGATGATTTTTCCAGTAACGCTTCAGTGCAAGTCCTGACCTGTGCAGTAGCTCTGTACACTCATGGCCACTCACCACAACTGATCTCTTCAATTGATTATGGTTGATGAAGGCTTCAGTCGACATCAGCGCCTCATGATAGCAGAAGTCATATCTCTTTCAAAATTGTGCAAATTCAAGTAGTGAAATATCCTGGCATTTGGAGCAGAATGAGGTAAGTATCAATTATAACATGGTGATGATAAGACTATTATGAATTGATTTATGTGTGCTCTTGATTAATATATTTGTCTTAAATAAGGAACCAAATAGTCTAATCAGTCAGACTTGAGTTTGCTACAGCACAGGACAATTTAGAATATGTTATCTCACACTCAGCTCTGTGAGACAGGTCTGACTGGTATGTTAGTGAGTGTGTGGAGTGGAGCTGCTTTAGGCTTGGGTGGTGAACAGGTGGGGGGGTGGCGTTGGGGGGGGGGGGGGGGGGGGGGGGGGAGGTTCCATCACTCTGCTCTTTAGTAAGAAATGTGCTGAAGGTCAGTTTAGAGCCATCTGACCTTCGACTGTTTCTCCTCTAGTCTGTCACGCACAGTCTGAGCCACTCTGAGTCCTTTGATGCATCTTATTTCTGTATGTTGGTCTCTATCTTGTGTAGGCCTCCACATCTCCCTGGTGTTGCTGATGATGCAGTTAGAGGCCTTGTGCTTAACAATTGGTGCCATCATTATCACAGGCTGCTGATAAGAGTATCATTACTGTCACTGAATAGCTTGAAGCCTTCACAGACAACTTGACGTGATATTTATGTTATCTTCAGGGAGACACAGTGCTGGCTAGCAGGTTTGTGTTTGTATTTGTGCTTCTCCTGTCCATCAGTATACATGTGATTCATTAGCATTGTGCAAATGAATGTTTTTGTTGGACTGTTCAACTTTGAGTTCATTAATTACGTTTTTTGACAAATAAAAATGACTTCAGTGACAAAGTGAAAACTAATTCTTAAAATGGATAAAACAGTACAAAAACAAATGTCTCTCGCACCTCGGCCATGAGGCCTTGTGGCTCCCTCACAGCGTCCACAGGCCTCTTTGTGGTCCCCATCAGTAAAGCCCTACTCTGCAGGCAGGTCTTACTGCACTCATAGGCATCAATCAAAACCACTTCTCATTAAATTATTACAAATCTAATCAGAATGTTTATTCATACACACGATCCTTTGTCACACCTTGATTACTACTTTTAAACACTAGGCTATTATATCTGTAATGATTTATGGGTGTCATTTATGTAGAAATCTTTAACCACCAGGGTGGAGTAGATAAAATTGTAGATATCAGTAGAATGTACTGAGCCTAATCAATACATGCGGTATCAAAAGAGCCTAATTAGTACATGCGGATAGAAAGAACCATTTTACAAAAGGAAGTCTTGATAGGCATGGTGGAGGCATGATTTTTTTTTTTTACATGCACTTCAGTAAAACTAGTTCTGCAAGTTAAATAGTTCCTGGAAACAGTCTATTGTCTTCCTGCAAGGATGTACAATTTGTAGCACAGGAAGGAACAGGAAGTATCCTCAACATGGTGATGCTTTTTAAATTTTATTGAATTAAATTCACAGTGTATCCTGAAAGGTAGGTACACCAAAATGCAGAACATTCCTATAGTGTCTTGTGATACAATTATAACTGTAGCAGAAACGCCTTTGAATATGCCTGTGTCATTTAAATGAATGATTTCATGCTGTAAGGTGTCCTTAAGTGCGTACAGTATGCTAAATTTAACCATCAATGTCAAGGGAAGCTGTACAACTCGAGCCCTGACAGGACTGGTGAGGACATTTCCCAGCTGTCAAAGGGTGGGTGGGGTGTGGGAGGTGGCAGGGGGGCAGGTACGCCACTACTACCTCACTCCATCCACTTCTGCCCCTGAAGTCCCACACACGCTCAGTGGGTGTGTGTACAGTGAGCATCAGTGCTGCGGGCTGCTGGCGGACGCACCAACAACACACACACACACGCACACACACACACACACACACACACACACACACACACATACGGCGCTCCATCCGACAGACGCCCATGATGAGAGGCTGCTCCAGCCGGTCCAAGCACGCACTGAGCCAGGATACAACCGGTAAGAAAAATGACTTGTTTTGAGGCTCCTCGGAGCTTTGCATGCTGGAGTTTGAACCGTGCATCTTTTATGACAGAGGTGGTGAGGGGCAAGTCGAGTTACCCTTTAAGACGTAAACAACAGTGCTGGCAGTGTGTTGGCGCTGTCACCGAGACCTTTACCCTACATAACGCACCATGTAGGCGCCCATCTGGCTTTTTATAGTAACCACACTGAGCTTCACTTAGGCTTTAGATGAGGATACAGGCGGATGTTTACGGACAACAACAAAAAACAATCTAAAGGCTTTGTGTAGTCTGGAGCTGATCTCGCAACATTCATTTGAACTACTGCCTGTTGTTGTTTTCTTCCCAGTATGCATATACTGATCATGATGGAGATGCTGTTGCAGAGGTTGATGATTGTTGTGTTTGTGTTTCTTGTGTTTCTGTTTGTTGTGTGTGTGTGTGTGTGTGTGTGTGTGTGTGTGTGTGTGTGTGTGTGTGTGTGTGTGTGTGTGTGTGTGTGTGTGTGTGTGTGTGTGTGTGTGTGTGTGTGTGTGTGTGATCAATGCTGAGGCTCCTACAGGGCTGCTGCGATGCTTTTCACAACATGTATAGTCTTATAAACACTGAGCGATGGCTCCATGAGACACAACGCCCTGTCTTGCGTGTTGGATGTTGTTTAACTGCGAAAGGGAAATGTTCACATACTATATTGGGAAATGATGTGTGCTGGCTAAAAGCTGCTAGCTGCAGTCAGAGGCTGGAGAAGGAGGAGGAGCTCACAGATCTGTTTCCTGTTCATGTCCCAGTGCATGTAAGACACTGAATGTAAGACCTTACTGAAACCTAACTAACATGCTTTATACAATCTGGTGATTTCACATATCATACTTCAGCTTTGTGCAGATAAGATACTTGAATTAGAGGCTTTAACCGACTTTCATGCCTCAGTTTGTCAAGGACTGTGGAAACACTACAAGCTAAAACTGTATCCTCTGCAGGAGTTAGTGTGCCATTTATTTGTGGACCCTGGCATATATTATAGTCTACTAGCAGTCAGGGAATTTGAGAGAGTAGGAGCTATTTAATTAGAAAACCTCCATCTCACCACATTTAGGTCACTGCTCTGTTGCTCTACCATCGAGACTGACTCTAAAGCTTAATATAAACTGTGCATAAGATATGAACATAAGGAACATATAAACAGATAGACAGATAAGGCCTGTTCACCTGAAAATGTACAGTGACACATCACTGTATGACGTACACCTGTGCAGTGTTATTTAATCCAACACAACAGATTACAGATTATAATCTCTGTTTGCTCTCTGTGGATTAATCTCTATGGTCATTTCTGAAGCCGTTGTGGGTTGTGTTGTTGTAATGGACTATTTTATATTTAGACAATCTATGTTCACCTGTGATGGACAGAATATTAGAAACATCTCTTCACACAAACTCTCTGACACTTTGCTCCCAACAGAAACTGAACATTATTATAAACAGTACAGCTAAAGATCATATATCTATAGTTGCATTACAGGTGTTTCTTTTATACTGCTAGTGTATAAGTCTGGGTGCACACACATACAAAGCGAGAGAGCAACGCTGCCACCTCATGGACATGTCAGCACATAAGAAAATGTCAGTAAGCGTCAGCACCTGTAAGTGCCAGTAATAAGATGTTAACAGTCAATTTGTACTAAGTATAGAATGACATATTGCATTATTCTCACAATAGACCTTTTTCACAGCAGATATTTTGACTTGTCATCGTAGGAAAAGCACAGCTGTTAATAACCATTAATGATAGCTCTGACAGTGAGCCAAAAAGAATCAATACTTGAAGTAGAACATAGCAAGCTGCCTTGTGCAGTATTTGCCATCCTTATACAAAAAAAGAAGAAGTGACCAACATTGTTTCACAAGAGGACAAATGACACAAGCCTTTTCTTTTAAGTTATTTACATTTAGCAAACACAGCCCTGTAAAACAGGTCAACTTAGCCCAGGGTCAAGTCTTAAACAACCGTTACACCAAACTAGAGATAAGGTCAAACAAAGTGCTGTCTTCAAGCAATATGGAAAATCTGGTAAAAGTGGTTTCTTAACGGCCGTGAACACCCTCGGGTTATTCTGGCCTCTGCACAGGCTGATGTGAGGTATAGAGCAGGGTCCAAAAGCTTTGAGAAGAAGTGAAACCATGCAGGCAAAAAGTGATAACAATTGTGTGGGTTGACCATATGGCCTTTCAAGCAGAATTCCTAGGTTGGCTTTATGCTGCTGTCTCATAATTCCCTTCATTTGGTGTGTTTTTAAATGACTAATTTTAAAGAATGACTACAATACTACACTAATGATTAGAGACTGCACCTCACCACTTTTACCTTGTTGACCCCTTGATGGGACCCTGAGGTGCACTAAGCTTCATCTATCATGAACTGTTTCTGCTACGTAATAGCTGTAAAAACGAGCTAAAACTGTATGAATATCCAAATCAAACAATGCATGTGTTTTATGAACCTTTTATTACAACATTTTACATGGGGTGGCAAGAGGTTTAGGCACGGTGCATGGGAGGGGTCCCCACAAAAATGTATTCTTCTGCAGGTTATAGCCAATAACTACTGAGTGTCTTATTGTACTAGAAAGACAATGTACTACGAGGTCCATACCACAAAAGATCTCTTCCCTTTGTTCATTTCTCAGTCTGTATCTCTCCTCTATCTTTTCCTCCTGCCGTGTCTGCAGCATTTTTTGCTCAACCAATTATAAAGTTTCTTTTTTTCCTTTTCATATTCTATCAGTCGAATCTGGATACACTGAACTAAAGTAGTCCATTTCTCAGCACCTGTCTTAAGGAGATAAAGGCAAGGATGAGCAAACATTTCCTCCAGTTAAATAGCAGCAATACTGGAATTTTGACATCTCACATTTGACGGTGAGGAAATCCCCTTTTGTCCTTAGTCACTAATCTGGGTCTTAGGTGTGATACTCAGCTGACTTTAGATGACCATATAAGACATCTATGCAAACTCTCTTTCTACCATCTCAAAAGCATCTCTAAGACTCCACGCCTCTTGAACCGTGTCAGATGGAGAGAAACTTGTCCATGCCTTTATCTCCTCAAGACTGGACTACTGCAATTGGATCTTTGCAGTGATCCCTGGCAAAAGCATCCATAAGCTCCAGTACATTCAAAACAGTGCTGCCAGGATCCAGTACTAAGCTCCTCACCATGGGGCATCTAACCTTCTGTTCTGCTGCACCACACTTGTGGATCAGCCTTATTAACTGCCTGAAGACAGCACAGACCCAAATCTTTTTTTTTAAAGGCCTCTCTATGCAAGATGGCTTTTTAATCTTAGCTCTTTTATCTACTATGTTCTTTATGTTGTGTGTTCTATGTTATTATTACTATAGCACTTTGAGTTTCACTATGAATGAAAAGTGTGATACAAACTAAATGTATTATTACATACTGTGATATACTAAAGATTTATCTGGTGGTGATCGTCTCAATCAGTATTTTGCTAATTTGGCAGGAACTTGAGTGTAACTAGTGTTGATTTGATTAGTCTTTTACTAAGTAGGACCATAATTTACAAAATGAAAGTTATGCTGTATTTTAGAAAACTTGAAACTAGTGTTTGACTGGGGCGTAATTTCCACTGGGGACAGTGGGGAAAAACACATACACACACACACACACACACTTTTCAAAATCCCGTTTGTGCCCCCCTCCACTTTCAATTTTTTTTTTTTTTTTAACCGCACGGCCTCATCTCCACAGACGATCACTGTGTTTTCATCTATTCCTGCATGGTCTAAAGTGCTCTACATATGAACAAAAAACAACAACAGTGAAATTTGCCCGTATTGCATTTTTATTAATAGAATAAAGCTTTCACAATTCTTAAACTGTTTTTTAAAGATACTTTGGCCTCTCTGAGATAATCCAGTCCAGATTTTACCAGTCTAGGCAGGTGGTAATATACTTTCTGGCAGAATATCATGATGACCAACTTCACCATTTCCTGGATTTTGTATCACAATAGTAACTAAATGTATAAAAAATACAGGAAATGGGATTAAAAATCCCCCCCCCCCCCCCCCCCCCCCCCCTCCTCAAACCAAAGTTACACCCTTGATGACTGAGACCATAAACTCATTAGGGAACTGTTTCCTCAGAATCCATAGAGAAAGACGGTCACTTTCACAGACTTTCCTACAATCGCTTAGGCCTGCTGGCCATTAGAAGAATGCAGGTTGTGGCACTTCCGTATTGGTTAGACTTAGCTGAGCGCATCGCATGTCATTTACGGTAGAGCAGCAGAAGGCGTTGCGCCCGTATTGTAGTCTTTACGGCCAACCGTTGACTTCCACTGTGGCCAGACCGAATCACGTGACCACCGCGCACCCAGACAGGGGAGAGGGAGCCACCGGACAGTCTCTCCATCCCCGCACAGCAGCGCGGATGAAACACCGGTCACCTTCAGAGCAGCATCACGGGGAAAAAAGGCCCCGAGCCCCCGCCTCGGCTGCCTCCACCTCACGGCCACCCGGAATGGACGACAACACACCGTCAAACCCACGGGAGCTGACGCAAAACCCCCTCAAGAAGATCTGGATGCCGTGCAAAAACGGCCTTCCCGAAAAGCACATTTCTCAAAGAAAGGGTGCGTATGACAACGTGGCGACAAAACGGCGAGCTATGTTCACTAAACGGTTGAACCTGTATCTCCGACATGTCTCAGGTGTTGCGTCAGAGGGTTGTTGTTCACATTTCTGAGCACGAAGGCGGTAACTACTCCGCTGCTGTAATCTTTCCGTTTTGCTAGCTGACGCCACCTCAAATATTAGCGCGGGTGTCACAGTACGGCTCAGCTCGACTGAGTTGAGATGTCTCACTGATGTGTAAGGAGGGATTTCACATGATTGATCAGAGCATCCAGGAGAAAGGGCTGGCATCACGGACGTCCACGTCATTGTTGGTATGTGCCAAGTCAAGCACCGGTTGTTGGTAAACATGAATTGTATCCCTGCAGTCATGTGAGTGAGTGAGTGAGTGATTCGCCCCTGCTGCATTTTAGTTGCGCTCACATTGGTCACTTTCTGTATGTGGCCAGTGTCTCCTCACTGTGGTCTGACTGAGGAAGGATGAATCAATAGACTGTTTTAAATGTCAATGAAATCAAGCGCTTGTGGGAAAATGGGTCCGTGTCAGTGTCTGATATCCACACATCATCAGTGGGGTTGGCTGTGGAAAGATCTCAGTGATGCTCGGTGTCTCTGAGACTCTTCACACGGACATTATCTTACAAGCAAGTGTGCTGCCATGAAAGCATCTCGCTCTCTGACCCAGTCATCTGTGCAAACACTGCTGCTCGGTTTTGGAAAGTAGCTGTCAGCTTTCACCAGATGTCTCCAGTACTAAAAGTGCAGCGTTTCACAAGCTCCTCAGACACACGGCGTGGTGCCAGCGTGACCCTTGCTCCTCACTGACAACATTCTCAGAGTGGCGTGATGTGACTTTGTCTTCATGACAGATAGCTCTGGATTAAGCTCACACACACACACACACACACACTCTGATTAATGTGGGTTGATTTTTAAACGTTTCATATGCATTTTTTTTACTCCAGATAATGTCACACACACAAATGTTCATGTACTGAGGCGTTACACATCATGTAGTGAAATTAGTTTAAAATGCTTTGTGTGTGATCGGCACATGACTGAAGCTTTCCTCCCCTCTCCCTCCTTCATTGCAGTATGTATGACCAACTGTCCCACCCTGATTGTGACAGTGGGTCTTCCTGCCAGAGGGAAGACCTACATCTCCAAGAAGCTGACTCGCTATCTCAACTGGATCGGAGTGCCCACCAGAGGTATTGTCCGCCTCAGCGACTTTACTGAAACAATGCACAATCGTAGGAAAGGCAGTTTTTTGGTAGGATAGCTGATTCCTTATCTGTGCGTCCGTGCCTCTGTCTTTCCCGTAGAGTTCAATGTCGGACAGTACAGGAGAGACTTTGTGAAGATATACAAGTCCTTTGAGTTCTTCCGTCCAGATAATGAGGAGGGGTTAAAGATCAGGAGGTGAGAGCGGCTGTCAGCCTTTTACAGTTTGTTTAACCTCCAACCGTCTGACATTTCTCACCACCATGTTTATCTGTGATCTTTACAGACAGTGTGCCTCCGCAGCTTTGAACGATGTGCGACAGTACCTCACAGAAGACGGAGGCCAAGTTGCGGTGGGTTAAATGTTAAATGTTGCAGCGGGAGAGGTATTTTTTAATGCTGGTCAGCGCTTATAACCTTCTTCTGTCTTTGTGTTACTCAGGTTTTTGATGCGACAAACACCACCAGAGAAAGGAGGGAAACCATCATCCAGTTCGCCGAGCAGAATGGTTTTAAGGTAAGTGGTGGGGTCACATCTCGGGGAGGGGGTGCTGCATTCACTGACAGCCACACAAAGCATGATTGTCCCCCCCCCCCCCTTTTCTCTCAGGTGTTCTTTGTAGAGTCTGTGTGTGAAGACCCAGACGTCATACAGGAGAACATCGTGGTGAGTGGTTGTCTGTTTATTCAGATTAGGACAGTTTTTTCCCATGTCATTCTCAGTCATTTGCCATTTCCCTGTTTAGCAAGTGAAGCTGAGCAGCCCCGACTACACCAACTGTAACACCGAAGAGGCTGTGGAGGACTTCATGAAGAGGATTAAGTGTTATGAAAACTCCTACGAGACGCTGGATGAAGTTCTGGACAGGTGAGGGGGCGATTTATTAATTTATGAATTTTATGATGGAATAAACTATTTTATCATTCTAATGCGTTCTGTTTAGATATGAAAAGCAAACACCAATAAAACGTAATCACATAGATACGAGATAGATGATGGGGAAACAAAACGAATAAACATTTTGAAATCTTATCTTAATAATCTTAAGATTATTGTGACATGTATTATGTGTATCATGCGTCAATGTTCATTTCATTTTCAAATAAGGTCAGTAATAAATATTTCCTCACTGCTGTCTGACATGAAGATGTGAGCGCGTGATTATAGCGAGATTTGTTTATGCACCATCATTTTTTTTATAATAGTTCATGCAGTGATTCATTTATGTTTCTAAATCTGTAGTCTGGTTTCATCTCACTCACATCACAGACTGTTGAACAGGAGGTTTGATGTCTCTGTGGTCTCCTTTTTAGGGATCTCTCCTACATTAAGATCATGGATGTGGGTCAGCGCTATCTGGTCAACAGAGTATTGGACCACATCCAGAGCCGGATCGTCTACTACCTCATGAACATCCATATCACTCCACGCTCCATCTACCTGTGCCGCCACGGCGAAAGCGAGCTCAATGTCAAGGGCTGCATCGGAGGAGACTCAGGACTCACACCTAGAGGCAAAGAGGTACAACGAACGCACAAATAAAAACATCTAACGAAGCATTTTGAGCAAACATTCGGATGTAAACCCAGAGGTGAGTTTTCCTTCCGCCCATGCGTCAGTTTCTTCTTCTCTTCTGTTGCAGTTTGCGAAGAAGCTGAGCCAGTTCATCGAGACGCAGGGCATCAGCGACCTGAAGGTGTGGACCAGTCAGATGAAGAGAACCATCCAGACAGCCGAGGCTCTCAGCGTGCCGTATGAACAGTGGAAGGTCCTGAATGAGATCGACGCAGTAAGTGCTGCACCACTCAGACGTTTACTATCTGTTGCGTAGACTTAGTTTAGAGTTTAATCTGTGCGTAATGTCATTTTAGGGCGTGTGTGAGGAAATGATGTATGAGGAGATCCAGGGCCACTATCCCCTGGAGTTTGCACTGAGGGACCAGGACAAATACCGCTACCGGTACCCGAAAGGAGAGGTCAGTGCCTAAAACGTAATGTAATGATGTCATGTTGTTTTTGTATGTTAGTATTGAGGTAGCTTGCTTATGGACAGTGAGTCTTTGTTTGATTGGAATTTTAAATGACACACACATACACACACACACACACACACTTATACACACACACACACACACACACACAATTAAACCGTATCCAGATGGCTACCAGCCACTTGCGCTCTGCTAATGAGCCTCAGCTCAGAGAAGCTGCCTCTCAGACAGATTTGTCTAAACACCAGATCACAGTAAACAAAGACTTCACATTAGTGTGTGTGTCCGTGTCTGTGTGTGCTAAATATGTGGGTTCAGGCTGTGTACTGTGGGCCTGAATGCCCGCCAGTCTGTTCTCACCTTTAGTCCATCCCATTACCTCTCCATTAATCTCACACTGGAAGATGGATGCAGGCATTAGTTAGCTGCCCGGGCGGACAATGCTGATATAGAGCTTTGGTGAATCTTGTTAAAGTCGGCGTTAGTCTAGACAGCCTGTAAGGATTTTTACACTCACTAAAATGTCAATCTGTTTACTTGTGATTGATTATTCAGTAGGATTTGTTTATCATAATAAAGTAGAACGGAAAAAGAGGTTAGTGTGCTCTTTTTTTATGAAAATGAAAAAAAATAGTGATAAAGTCAGAGTGAGAGTTAAACATGTCCACTGCTGACACAATTAAATCATCCTCTATCTGCAATGAAATCTGTTCCTTTTTATTGTAGTTTTCTGCTTTCTGCTTCTCCTGATTGATCTTTTTTGGTGTCTCCTCTCTCTCAGTCCTACGAGGATCTGGTGCAGCGGTTGGAGCCGGTCATCATGGAGTTGGAGAGGCAGGAGAACGTGCTGGTTGTCTGTCACCAGGCTGTCATGCGATGCCTGTTGGCCTACTTCCTGGACAAGACAGCAGGTCAGTCCCTGAAACTCAAGCTGTACAAGCACTGGTCTTTAATGAGGCACATCAGTAAGCAGATACAGCTTCTGCCGAGTCCGCCGCCTCTGCAGTTGTGGCTGCATGTCTTTTAAATTCACTGAATTCAATCAGTAGAAAATAATGCGGTGAGTCAGTAAAGGTTAGTGATCATCACAGATCACGCACGATTAGAGCGCTGGTGGGGATTTTTTTTCCTTTTAGTCACACAGTTGGATTTTAACTCTAATATTTTCTGTTCTGTTTAAGGTGCTGGTTAAAAGGTTTTGTAAAGTGACACTTTTGAGTGTTTTAAAGCTGGTGACATACTTTCATAGAGAAGTGTTTCACTCCTGACTGACTGACCTGATTTGCCTGTTGAGATAAAATAGTTAAATCATATTTTCTTTCTTAGCAGTAGTATATCCCAAGGAGTGTAACGTTTCTCCAAATCCACGATTCGGTTAGGACCTTGATTTTTTTCTTTTTCTTTTTTATAAATAAACGTTTTAAATAAACCAGTCTACATATTAACTAAGGGGACAAAATTGCCAAAACGTTACATCCTTTAATAATGGCCGAGGCCTTTATTTACCTCACACGCAGATGGTACCAGGCTTTACTGGAAGCAGTCTTATATCAAAGAGAGGCATTTTTTTCTAATTCCCTCTGTTCTGCTCTGGTTCCATTTGTTATATTTCGTTACTGCAGTGCTAATCCGCACCAGAGACCCCTGCTGGCTGAGCAGGACCATTACACCCTGACAGAGCTGCAAATGTTAAATGTTGGGCTCCTGCCTTTACAATGAAAAAACTAAATCACATAAGGTTACAGATTCCAGAAACTGATGTATAGGATGTTTGTATTTTCTGTTTGTTCCGGTACTTTAATGAACTGTTGGTGTTTGTCTTCACACAGAGGAGCTACCCTACCTGAAGTGCCCGCTGCACACTGTGCTAAAGCTAACGCCAGTGGCCTACGGTAAGTCTCTTAGTAGCATATAATGTACGTTATTAATCTTTTGTCTATTGAATGATAAAACTAATAAAGCTAATCTTCTGTCTGTATGCTCAGGCTGTAAGGTGGAGTCCATCTTCCTTAACGTGGACGCAGTCAACACACACAGAGAAAAACCAGAGGTGGGTATGACAACACACACACACAATGGATCCACTTTGTAGGAGATATGAGGCTTCACAAATAGGTTGGTTCAGTGGCTTCAGGTGCTGAACATCATGGTCTTTTTAAGCAGGCCATGTAGTGGTATAAAATAGCAATGAGCAGGTTTTTTGTGGTTGATTATAGGTTATCAGGTCATTACAGAGACTATGACTAAATGCCTCTGTTGCTTTCACCCTCACACCCTTTAGGTAAACATGTGTTTGAGTGGAGTATGTTAACCACTTTCTTATAGGGTTTCAGCAGCACTCATAATGTAAGAATCTTCTTCCTGACACATGTTTTCTGTAGCTGAGAATTTAAAAAGATTGAATTGATTCATCTTACTGCACTTCCATTTTTTAAAAGTATGCGTGCCGTGGTCTCCGACGTGTTTTGATCCCTCCCCCTCTTTGTGTGTGTTTTTTTTTTTATCGAACAGAACGTAGAGGTGTCGCGGATGTCAGAGGAGGCTTTGCTTACAGTGCCAGCTCACCAATGAGGCAGTGCCCCTCACCCCAACACCCCTACCCCTCCCTCCTTTACCCTTCATTACGCACACTGCACCCTTCAGACGCACAATGTGTACCTGCCAATCTCAGCAACCTTTTTTTATCTTTCTTCTCCACCTTCCTCTGAGTGAATCCACTCCACTGTTGTTGTCTTCTGCTCTTCCTCCTCTCATACTTTAATGATGGTGGTAATTGACTGGAATCCAGTTTATAATTTTTGATTATTAATCCTAATGACACTGATCTCGTGTCACATACGTTCTCCCATTTTTGGAGAATGGATGAAAAGCCGGTGAAGGTTTTTTTTTTTTTTTTTAACTGATGCTGTACTCCTGACTGTGAAACAATGAGACTCCAGCACCTTTTTCTGTTGAAGCAGGGATTACATGTAGTTTGTTTTCTCATCGATCTTGTCTGATATGACTCAACAATGTTTATTGTGACCGGTGTCTCATCACTATATTTCTGTTTTGTAGGAGTTAGAATACTCTCATCTTAGTTGTACACTACTGCACAACAGAAAAAAGTAGTGTGTTTTAATCCATTTTGCACATAAACAAATTAAGTCTGTGTTTATTTACTTATTATTAAATGTCTTCTATTACAACTTGTCTCTAGTTTAAGGATGTCTGAAACACATTTTACTCCACTGTCTACTGAAGATTGTGAAAGTACAGAAATACTGTTTTGTTTTTATTCCACAATGTGAAAGTTTTTATGTTCATATCACTGATCAGAATTCAGAGAAAGCTATTTCTGTTTACTGTTTCTAAATAAACTCCACTCAAACAGCGCTGCTGCATTTCATGTATATGTGCCACACTCTCTCTGTGCTTCACTTGCTTGGCATGAAATCTATTTTCCTCTTTAATATCTGGAAGCTATGATCTTGGGTTAAATGCTTTAAATTGAGCATTAATCCTAAAATAAAACGCGTCTAGACTGATAAACAGAATATTTCTGACTTGAAGATCAAAAGATTCGTACTCTTGCCTTCCTGTCGTTACTATCTGCAGATCATGTTCCTGCTTCTCTGCTGTGCAAACTCAACACTCAGATTTACCCATTCATTCATATGCAAAGTCTCCACTGGGTTGCATGAGAAAAATGCTGCCATTCATCCGTCTGAACAAAACATTCACTGTGTAAAAGTCACATATCTTTCTGCCAAGAGCAAGCGTGATAGCAAACTGTATGCTCGTTATTTTCAAGCAGTAATAATGGTATTTTGTTTAAAAGCTTAGTCATTTTGTTGGAAATAAAATCTATATTGTGACATCAAAAAAAAAGTTTACCAAAGCCCTCTGTTATTTTCCTTTACACCATCAAAATTAAACACAATAAAATACTTGAATATGACAGAAATATATGAATCACCCTGCTTAAAAGGTGGATTATTTTATATAGAATGCCTTTTAGATATGATATGCAATAATTTAAAGACGTCTGTCAGTCTGCACTTTGAGAAAGGAACATAAGCAACTGCACCACAAGCCAAATCATTTTTGATTCACACACATTATAGATGCACCAGTCAAAAGAAACTCACATCTAATGACTGATAGGGAAACAGTCCTGGAAGCCATAACAACTAGTATCAAATGCACCACTGCACGCTGACAAAGAGAAACAGTGATCTCAAGTGCAAAACCACTTGAGAAAAGTGATATGACCGTATGCACAGTGTATCAGAGGGGTGACAGAGGTGTGATATTTAGCAACTAAATCACAATCCCAACTGAAACATGTACACACACATTTTATTCAAACGGGATCTGACACTGATGCGTTCCTCTTTCCAGAATGTGAACATCCATCGTACAACTGAGGACGCCCTGCACACTGTCCCTCCTCACCTCTGACAGGATGCTGGTACCAAGTGAGGCTGAAATGGGACCTCTCGTCTTTCTCTCACCCCCGTGACGGACTCTGTGTTGTTTTTTCCTCCCGTCCAATGTGCACGACCTACTCACGCTGGTGACTGTCTGGGTGAAGTGCCTCCTCCTCCTCCATCCTCCACCCCTCCACCTCTATCACACATACACACTTATCTTTGTAACTTGTACACCTGTCCTTTATAAGGGATTTGAAGGAGCTCAGCACTGTGAAGGAGCTGAACCTGAACACATGCTGCATGGTGGCGGTACTCTGCACAGTTGGTCCAAATGATTTATGAATCAAATGAGGGTTTGGTCACAGCAGATTTATCTTATGCGTTATTATATGTTGCTATATTCAGTACGGTTTCTGTGTGTATATATTGTGCAGCACTGAAGGTTACTGTAATCATTGTTTTATGTGAAGGTGTCTTTATGTGCACTTTAAAGGTTACACACCTACTTGGGAAATTGATACTATAAGCTTATTATTGTAGCAAAGTGATGATTCAATCAATAAATGAAAAGACTGGATCAATATCAATATAAGTTTTCTATGGTGACAACAAACAGTCACTTAAACTTTATACTGTGGGGTAAAACGTCTTCAGCTGTCAGGTGCACAGGAAATATACTGTGCTATCTAACCTGAAACAGATGTATCACTATAAAATTGAAAAGTACTAATTCCGCACAGACCTTTGATGAAATTGAAATATGTTTTTGTGAAGAACTTATGGAGACATTTCATATTTAAAAAAACAAAACAAAACAAGCTCAAAGCTGTTGGTGTTGATGTTGGTCATGACTTCAAAATGTACGTCCCAACTCCACAGAGATATAATAAAGATGTGTTATTTTTATACACCGGCCTGTCATTGTTTCAGTCCTTTAATGCTTTAAAAAAAAAATCCTGCTTTAGATTATGTATTTTCCAGGTAAATATTATCTTACCTAATAGGTTAAATCATTTACAAGGGCTGCAGCTAGCAATTATTTTGATTAAAATGTCACAAAATATTCAAAAAAGAGCATCATATTGTCACAGAGCCCTAATGGACCTGTTCACACTACTTATTTGTCTAATTTCCAAAATAGGTTGTTGAATTAAATAAAATCTCCTCTGCTACTCCTCAACCAATATGACTTCAGTGCTGTTGCACAATACCATTCACCTCCAGCAATAAAAGCCTTGTGTGGTGTAATTATGGTGAGGATTTGCATGTAAAGCAAATACGGCTAAGGAAAGTTATTCAGTTGATTAAGTTTAAATTATAAATGTGAACAAATACTGCCTTACAAAGAAAGGTTCACACGTTGTCTGCAACATTAAGGTATTACTTCCCCTTCCTCACAGCTGAAACAACACAGCGGCCGTGTATAACGTGAGCTTTGACCAAAGTGCTGACTAAATACAACTTCCTCACAAGCAGAACACATCCATTTATAGGTACAGCAGCAGCACAGGCGTTCACCATGAACGACTCAGAAAGATGAACAGAATACAGACATGAACGACAAAAAGTTATAAACAAATGACCTTTATTATCTTTCATTATTTTCATAAATTTTTGGTGGCTGCGGTACAGACAGCTCTTCGTTACATGTGATAAATCACCTACTTTCTCAAACATGGGCTTCCTGAACAGAAATTGGGAGACAAATTTGACAGTGACAGTAAAAACGGACTCACATACACAGAATACAAAAACTCGGCCATTTTATTTTCAACAACACACTCTTGCTGCCCCTGTATTCATGGCTATCAACTTGATTAATACTTTAAGGACCCGCCTTTGTTTGGGCATTTGTTCTAAGTGGCAGAAAAAATGAAACTGGTAAATATTTCATTATATACAGTCATTGATATTCATGAGTACAGGGAAATACTCGAGACGGGTGCAACAGGTGTCGTCGTCAGATTGGTCGTGTTCCTCTCATCTCAACGCTGATTGGCTGTTTCCTCCGATAGTTCTCCACTCTTGTGCTGATTGGCCTTTGGAGATTTCCCTCGATTTGTGGTGGAGCACATTTTGACCCCGTCATCAGAACTGTGGAGAAGAGAGGATCAAGTTATTGCCCATTTCTGTGTTTAACCAAAAAAAAAAAAAAGTTGCACCCAAATAAATTAGAACCGTGAGTATCTTTTATATTAAGACAAACCCACATTATATGTCAACATCCGGATTAGAGCTGTGAAAGCAGAAAACTAGTCTCTTACGTTCTTGAGGAATTCCTCTGCGACGATACGGGCCCTGGCGTTAACGGACAGCTTCATCTCGCTGATCTCCTTGTCGATCTCCTCCATGAAGTGGATGACAAAGTCCACCAACTTGTGTTTGTACATCTGCTCCGTGTGGAAGTTAGTGATCAAGAAGCTAATGTCATATCCCTGAATCACAGTGCAAGAAAGGAGACAGAGTGAGAGAGACTGGTCAACAAATATGACAAAAACATCACATCATTTAATTGTCTGTATGTATGTATGTATGTATGTATGTATGTTTTAATTATGGAAGTACTTTTAATGTTTGCATATTGTTCATGCATCTCACATCCGTGCCATTTAAAAGCTAAACACTATTCCTCTTTTTTTATTTATATCTGTCCCGTCATACTGTACAGTTTATTAATTCCTCTTTTTGTCTGTTATATACAGATCAGATTACCCCTCCCCTCTGCTCACTCCCTTTCTTACCTCTACTGGTTTCCTCCTCAGAATGAAGAAGTTCTCCGCTCTCATCATCATGAAGCGCATGAACTTGTGGCAAAGGATCTTCTCGATCTCATCAGCCTACAGTCGATCATAACATACAACACATTAGTACAAGACAGAACATTTACTAAATAAGCAAGACATAATCCAAATCACGCTGGTTTTAATCACCTGTTTGACAGCAATGCTGACTCTGACAGAGTTGATGGATCCCTCGATCAGAACCTTCTCCTTGTCATTACGACTGATCACTACGGGCTGAAGTAGCAGCTCCTTACTGCTCCTGTAACCACAGCAAAATCCATCCAGTATAATCAAAACCAGGCCTGCTCAGATTTAAACTATTCCAGATGTTATTGTGCCTGAAACCCTGATACCCAGGGATAAACAAAAATACCCTAGAAATTATAGTGATTTGTTTAAAAACTCTTCTGGTGGTATTGGGGAGACTCCTGCAAAACAGGCTGCAGCAAGTCCCCCGCTGGCTAATTTTACAGTCTTGCCCACGCTTGTGTCATTTTTTTCCCCCCCTCCTGGATTTTCTTATGCATGTTTGCACAAGTCGAAACTTGTGTGACAACTGCAGATCATCTGCAAACAGCTTGGAGGCAGCAGTAACAGGGGAGAGCAAAGCAGGGGTACATACCTGACCTCCACCTCCGGCTTGTTGTGGCGCTCCACCACCTGAGAGGAGAAATTCTCCAGACACAGGGCCGCTTGTAAGGTGGCCCTCACAGCGTTCAAGTACGGGCGCAGAGTCGCTGTCTGAGGAAAAACATGAAGAATTTCTGGTGTGATCACACTGCAGAAAACATTTTGTTGGATCAGGCATTTGTTATTCAGATCAGGAAACACTAAAGCTCCCTGTCTGATGAGGATGACTTCACCAGCAGCAGGGTCAGCATATAAGGTCATGTTTGATCAGGAAATCAAAGCGAGCTGTGTGCAGGAATAGCAGGCTGCAGCTCAAACAATTATATACCCACTTTGTATTTATACGTATCAGTTATTGCAGCGAGAAATTATGAAATGTAACCGAGTTATTTTTCCTGCATTATTGTTAGTGGATTGGATGCTTTAAACTGGCCGAGATTGTACATGTACACGTCTAGCTTAATCTTTCTGTCTAAACCAACGATATTCACTCTTTTCCGTCGTCAAACGGCAGAGCTTTAGAAGCACTACCGGTCAGAGAAAATAAGGAAGAGGTCCAGGTAGAAAAGACAGCTCAGCTCAATCACTTCAGTTTCTGCAAGCCGTACAGAGGATGCTTCGCCTTCTCTCGTTTCACCGCGGCCAAACAAAAACCCCGCCTGGCAGAAACACGAAGCTAGCCAGCTGAAATGACCCCTGTTGTAGTCATAGCCGGACGGTATAAAAGTGTAAAAAAGCAGAGATAACGACACATTTGATAGAGCAGACTTACCATTTTTGTGCTGTGAAAGACGGAAGTTCCTCTGCCACGCCTGGGACTCCTCTTCCGTAAATCCTACATCGTCTAGCAAAGACGAGGTGCGCTCGTTTTGGTTCTTGCTTTTCGTTTGAAGGAAGCGGTTAGCTCCACCCAGAATACTCGCTGCTGTTAGCGGTAATCACTCCGCACCAGGTTGAGTATGTTGTGTATATAACGAGCGCACCCTCCGGCGCGTCCACTCCGCTGTGAGAGGAAGAAACAGTCCTCTGTTTTATGGCCCATTTTGAGCTTTTGAAACAAATATGTAACACAATATGTCAAATAACAACGATAAGAGCGATTTAAACTATTGAACTGCAGGTTTAGGCGTATTTTTCTTTTAAATTAAATGTACATTGACACAACATGGTTTGTTCCGACGGTACCATTGTAGCATTAGTGTCCTGTATCTACAACTCGTCTTGTTTGTTTTGATAAATAGCTACATTTAAAGATTGTATTTAAATATATGAAGCACTTTTTATATTTCATTATGTTCATAAAATTGCTGTTCTGTCGAAAATAGGATATAATTTCATCTGACTCGATTCCACAACCCCCCTCTCACTTTTATTGGTTTCTTCCATCATGGACACCATTCACTGACGGTAAATATCCTCTGCTCCTAAACATTGAAAGATATTTCACTGCTTTCATTTAATATCATTCAACTCATATCTGTTTTTAAAACCTCAACGTGTAAAATGTTTGAGTGCTGAAGCGTGAGATTATGGCGACCGTTATTAAAAATGTACAGCAATTTTTTGCAGTTTGGGCCCTGCGAGCTCGCGCTGTATGAAGCAGACCTGCGCGCTCGTGCGTGTGTGTTTGTGTTGTGTGTGTATTTTTGTGTGCGCGTGTGTGTGTGTGTGTGTTTGTGTTTTGTGTGTCAGACAGACAGGAAAAAGGAATGAAAACCAAACCTGGACACCACTGAAAAGTGTCTCACAGATTTATGTCATTTTCTTGGTCTTTATTCACCACATGTCTCTGTGTTTGTATCAGTTCATTTAGATGCTGCCACGTCTCTGCAACTCATCATCATGAGTGAGTTAAAGGACTGCCCCCCACTGAAATACTATGACTTCAAGCCTGTCGAGCATGTCAAAGTGTGTCCCCGCTACACTGCTGTGCTGGGCCGCTCAGAGGACGATGGGATCGGTATTGAGGAGCTGGACACCCTGCAGCTGGAGTTGGAGACGCTCCTGTCCTCAGCCAGTCGACGCCTCAGAGCCCTGGAGGAGCAGCGACAGGTAAGAAGATGTACGTTAGCAGTCATGCTCTCTTGTTATCGTGGTTGCTTTTCGGTGATTCAAAATGGTCCACTATGTCTTAGATCCTCACAGACTGGCAGGACAAGAAGGGAGACAAGCGCTTCGTAAAGCCAGGGAAAGACCCAGACCCTGCTGCATCATCTCGCCACAAACCAAAGAAGCAGAAATTGGATGGTAAAGGCGGTCATGGTCCAGGTCCAGGCCCTGGAAGACCAAAATCTAAAAACCTGCAGCCTAAAGTCCAAGAGTATGAATTTACAGACGACCCTCAAGACATTCCCCGGACTCCGAAAAATGATGCTCCCAACAGGTCAGCAGCCTCTTCATCCCGCCTCTTCAACCTCTTTGTAATATATATCATACAGGGATGCAAAGATGTACGTTTTTTAAGTAATAATTATAGTCTGACAAAACATCACAGTTTCAGGGTTGTACTACAAACTATAGCGTTTTATTGTATTTTTCCACAACATTTTGTCTTTTTAAACTAGACTCTGCAAGTTGTTTTCTGCCCATCTACATTTATCAACATAATTATCTAGTTTTACTTGTTTTTCCATGAGCAACAGTTACAAAGAGAAACATTAATGTACTGTAATGTGTTTTTTTTTTTTTTTTTTTTTTGAGAGCGAAGACAGACAGTGTAGCTTTGCCAATTGTTGTCTCTCTGGGAAAGTTCATGTTTGAAATGTTTTTGTTTTCAGATTCTGGGCATCAGTCGAGCCATATTGTGCTGATATCACAAATGAAGAGATACGATTGCTAGAGGAACTTCTGAAACCCCCAGAGGATGAAGCAGAGTATTTCAAAGTAAGACATATTAAAGCTTTTGTACATGTTATGTTGTGTACAACTTCACCGGGGACACAGTCAAAATTCTGGATGTTTTTAGTGTTTAGAGTGGTGTGCTAAGCTTTTGTGCTGTCTATGTTAATTGTAGATTCCAGCGTTAGGGAAACACTACTCTCAGCGGTGGGCTCAGGAGGATTTGCTGGAGGAGCAGAGAGAGGGAGCACGAGCCAACGACAAGAAGAAGGGCCTTATGGGAGGACCGCTCTCTGAACTTGATGCAAAAGGTGAGGGAAAGCTGCAGCCTGTGCCTTAAAACTCCAAGGAAAGTGTAGGGACTACACTGTGTTTTTTCCTCAGTATCACTTCCATGATGTACTTTGTTTACTGTGCAAGCGTTATGAGTCCTCCTCAATGCTTATTTTCATGTTCATGTAGATGTGGACTCACTGCTGAAAAAGTCAGAGTCCCAACATGAATCTCCAGAGGACGGATGTCCCTTCGGTCCTCTCACGCAGCGTCTGCTCCAGGCTCTTGTAGAGGTCAGACTTGGTATTCAGTAATCAAGCAAATTACGCATGGTGGCTTTAAGTGAGACGTGGTATCTGAAAAATTCAAGCTTTACTCTCATGAAAAAACACTGGACTGTAAATGGTTATCTTTTCTTGGTTCTTCCAGGAGAACATTATATCCCCCATGGAGGATTCTCCTATACCAGACATTTCAGGGAAGGATGCTAATGATGGAGCTGGGACGTCACCTCGAAGCCAAGGAAAATCTTTTAGGTATTTGTGCAGCACTTCACAAATGTCTGAGATAACAGAAGCAACAACATTAGATAACCAATAACAAAAAGAAACCCTTTCATACACACAGATGCCATATTTGATGTGGGATAATAAACACAGCTGTCATAGGTTAATTCTGTAGCTGTCATCTCATGAACAACAAATACTTTTCACTCAAAAGAATTGGACCTCAAAGACCTCAATTCAGTTCAAACTTTATTGTCTTAAATAGGCTACTAGAGACGTCTGTCACAGAGTACAATGGAATTCTTATTCTGTGGATCCTCCCAGCAACTCAAAACATTTATGAAAAAACAATTTAAAAAGACATTCATCAAGTATCAGACATAAGTAAAAAAATTCATAGGATCTGGTATATAAATACATAATAATAATATAAAAGCTTAAGAAATTATATAAATAAACACAAATCACATTTGGGGGATTTTGAAGGCTGATTCAGATTATTTTAAGCATATACTGTTGCAAATATAAACTAGTTGACAAAATAAGAAGGAAGAGTTAATCTCAGAATTAAACCATCAAATGAAATACATTAAAGTAAATGACCTCAGTATTTCCTTTCCAGAATTATATTTCTGGCAGTGTGGTGAAGGCTTTAAAACAGATTTAAACCATCATGTTGGGAAAGAAAATGAACAGAAAACATAAATGAACATATCTTAATTGTATCAGGTTGGGCTCATGACCTCAGTATTTTTAATACTGAGCCTGTGTGTGGCTACAGTATTACATATTGGTTGTGAGTTTGGTTTATTTATCCTTTCTTGTGCAATGAGAAAGGAAACAGTTCTTGAAATGTGATGAAAGTTTATTAGAGGGAAGAAGTTCACATATTAACCTTGTTGCCTTCTATGTCACCTCATATCCCCCCCATCACCACCACCAGCGTTCCTCACACACGTTCCCTGGAAGCGCGGATCAAAGAGGAGCTGGTTGCCCAGGGACTACTGGACTCTGAGGAGCGACCTGGACCAGGAGGAGACTCTGAGGATGAGGTCCTGGCAGAGCTTCAGAAGAGACAAGCAGAGCTCAAAGCCCTGAGTGCTCACAACAGAGCCCGTAAGCAGGAGCTGCTCAGGTGAGGACACTGTAGATGCATTAACCATGAAGTACGTCCATGAAGGTTTAATCCATGATAAGCTGTTGACATTAACATTTGCTTCTAAGGTTGGCGAAAGAGGAGATGCGCAAGCAGGAGCTGAGACAGAGAGTCAGAGTGTCTGACAATGAAGTCATGGAAGGATTTCGGAGAATTATGGCAGCTAGGCAGAAGAAACGCACTCCGACCAAGAAGGAGAAGGACCAGGCCTGTAAAGCACTGAAGGAGAGAGAAAGCATCCTCAAATTACTGGATGGATAAAAAACAGCAAAGATGTGGGAGGAAGAATATGTTTCCCACTTATTGACACAGATTGTAGCCGCGGCGACAGCTGTTACACGCTCAGTTTACAGCTACATCTCCAACATGTGCGATACAGTTTTCTGCAGGTCTGTTTGATTGGAGTAGGGACATTTCTGTAGTAGTTTTTATGTCGTGTACAGCAAGAAGCTTATGTGATCGTAACATTCAGTATGCATCTGAGACTTTTCCTCATTTTGTTAAATTCTTTCTTTGTCAGTTGAATTTTTATGTAGCTTTCTATTTTGTTTACCATGTAATGTTATGAAATCAATACACATCAATGTTTGAATAAATCAGTACCAATTAAAGGCTGTTGTATGTGCATGAAATATACAACATGATGATATATCATTAGTTGTATCTGCGATTCAAGACCATACCAAAGGTATTTCAGGATACACCGTGGTCCAAGAGGTGGCTTATTTAATCCACTGATTAGTAATAATGCATAGATTAACATCACACCACAGTTTATCTTTCACCATCATATTAAGTAATAGTATTAAGCTTCATTTGAAACCATGCAGAATGTATTTTGGTCTGCAACCATAGATTCAAACTCAATTAAATATTTAGAACTAGAATAAGAGACCATTTTTAATCATGTTAAAATGGCTTCAGAGGTAGAAATGTCAGTCAGTTCAGGCTGAAGTATCTCAAGTATATTCATGGTCCCCAAAGGAGGAAGCCTACTGACTTTGGTGATCCTCTGATTTTTCCTTTAACTATCATGAGGTTGACATTTTTGTCTTTTACTTAAGTTTCTTGGCAACTGTTGGAAGGATTTCCATGAGATTTGGTACAGACATTCACGCTCCCCAGACGATTTTAAAGGCATTGATGTTCCCCTCACTTTTTATCTCGAGCCACAGTCTCAGCTGTACTAAAGCTCTACTAAACATCAATAAGCATACACCTCATAGAGCCTAGCATGGCTGTACTCTTGTTCTCAGATGGTGGCTGTGGGACATACACCACGGGTTGAGCTGAGGGTTCATCTTACTTCATTATTTATTTATTGGCATTACAATAATGTGTATTAATATTACAACAGTATTATTACAATAGGAAGGGACAGCAAGACAGCATCTGTGTAAGGACTTGATACACTGTCATCTTTTTTGTTTCACGATATGTTTACAATATTTATTTTTTGTCATTGTTCTTTTGTCGTCTTACTTTTATTTCTAGTCACACAATATTGTGTAAATATGCACATTTACACAATATTATGCCACATTGTTTATAAAAGTCAGCATCCTGAAACATAGGTGGAATTAAATGTCCCAGCTCTCTCTTATTTTTCCTTCCCAATACTATCGAAAACTTTTCTACAGCACCACTAGATGGCAGTCAGTGTCTTTTTAACTGACCAGGCTGGAGGCATTTACATAGTCTGTGGTTTCCAGCATTTCCACAAGGCTGTTCAAAATTGACAGTGTGCCAATGTGGTGTGTGTCTTCATTTGAGGACATCTTCATCCATATTGATCCCAGGATAAATTAGATGAATAGATAGGATAAAGCCGCTGTGTCTCACAGTCTGCTGCTTTGTGTGAGGGTCACACAGTTCATCCTATGGAGAGACAGAGACCAGTGCAGTCATCCAAGGGGATCTAACCAGGAACAACACAACAGTCAGACACGCTGCTGTTTTACCACACCGTCTCATGGTCACAGTAGCAACCAACACACTGCCGCTGACCGGCTGACTGGACAGTGTATGATTTCTACACATACTGACATGTAAGGGGACATGTCCCCATCAGTGCTGACGTTTGCAAGTTTGCCATGTGGTCAGTAGTTCCAACACTGTCTCTTTAAAGACTTTTTATATGAATGAAATGTTTTGACCCTTTCACTCAAGATATCACTTTAAAATCACAGTGTTGAAATGACTAAATGTTTATAGCCTAACAGATGTATATAAAGATAGATAGATAGATAGATAGATAGATAGATAGATAGATAGATAGATAGATAGATAGATAGATAGATAGATAGATAGATAGATAGATAGATAGATAGATAGATAGATAGATAGATAGATAGATAGAAAGAAAACTAACTGAATCCACAATAATATAGCTAGACATCATCTTTTTATAAAAATGTTGAATGATTAAACTGAAAAGTGCTCATATTCAGTGTCCTTGAACACTGCTCTGTGCTTGCTGCAACAGTGGTCCAATCATCATGTAAACCCCCACCTCCAGTTAAGGATGAGGGGGGCTTTTGCGTCCTCTTCGCAAATTCATAATGCCATGAGTCCATCTGTATGAAAGCTTTTAATAACATGCAGACCTATTGAATCCTCCTCACAGGTGAATGAGAGGCTGAATGGATATCTGTGGCGGCCCCTCGAGGCTGGGCGTATTGCACAGGGCTTTTGTTGTATTTGTTGTCATTAGACCTAAACTGAAGGGCAGGTGGGTTTTGTGTTGATACACTGCTCATACACGCTCAATGATGCTCATCTACTGTTTGCACATCCAGTATTGAGCTGTTTTTTAAAGGCTCAGTCAGACCTTTTCACAGCCCAGGTGTTGTGTCCCTGAGAGTGTCGGGAATCTGTAAGGCTCAAACCTCGGGGCCTCAGCTTCTCTCGGGCACGTAGACCTCTCTCTCCTCTCCCCATGTGAAATTCAGCTACGTGGTGAGCTTCTTCACTCCTCTCTGTCATGGCCTGTAAACCTTTATGGCTGTTTGAAGAAGAAGGCTCTCCACTGAAGGGTCCGGGTAAATAACTTGAACTTAAGTATTGTGGCACAGGACGTGCAGCGGCTGCATGTCTGGATGCTTCTCTTCAGGAATTAAGGAGAAGACAAATACAGTGTAAATACAGAGCTATCATGTGGGCAGGCTGTGTGTTACGTGTTTACATGTGCACACACATACACGCACACTCATCTATGCTACTAGGGGCCTTTCTGTCCAGTAGTTCTTTGTTTTGTCAGTTTGTATGTTTCTTTCTCCGGGGCTCTCCTCCTACTCCACCTCCGTCCCTGCGTTCCTGCGCTGGAATCGGGCATGAACAGAGAGGCTCACACGCACACACACACACACACACACACACACACACACACACACACACACACACACACACACACACACACACACACACACACACACTCAGACAGAGACAGAGAGAGATACATACATAGGGGTAAAAGTATTTAACATAAATCTGTTGATCCTTTGTGCTAATGCTATGTCAGCTTTCATGGTACTAACACATGCTGAACTGAGATTGTGTGTGTGTTTGCGTGTGTGTATGTGTGTGTGTGTGTGACAGAGATACAGACAGAGGTTGAGACAGCTGCTGGGGCCGGCTGGTCCACTGAGAAGAGCCTCTGTCCAGCCAGGCCACGCCTCGGCTCTTCTCCTGCACAGAGAACTATTGTCTTGAACGCTGCTGCTTCCACAATCCTGATGTCATGATTTGTCCTTCCCCAGAGCGCTACTGTGGTTAGAACCTGACTGACCTTTTAGCCTCAAGCCAGAAGCACAAGTGCATGGATGTTACATTTAAGGGATGGAGGTGAGACAGTCGTAGATATCGTGTACAAAAACACGACTGTGCTGTCACCTTTTTGACCCCACAGTAACATCTGACTAGTTTGAATCTTATTTGCTTCTCATTTGCATGGCAGTTGATGCTTTTTTTGTGTGTGTGTCTCCTGAACTTGACAGCTCATATGCAAATTAAGCTTTTTTGCCTCGTTCAGCCCCACCTGTCTGGGTTTTGCTCATTGTTGAGGTAAAGATAAACATTCTTGGGTCCTCTTTCCAGCCTGTCATGCCTCCTGGGTAGTTTGTACAAGATAAGCACAATCAGCCACAGATAAGCCATTCACTTACAGTATTAGAGACATTAACCCAGTCAGACATGACATGTTTACAGGTTACTAGGACATTATTGGCCATGCTATTAGTTAGTCAGTCTATCACTTTGGTCCACACTGAAATATCTTAACAACTCGATGGCCATCAAAGTTTATGGCCTACAGGTACTGATGGTCATCTACTGTCTTTTGTGATCCCCTGACTTTTTTTCATCTAGCCACAGTTAGGTTGACATTTTTGTTTTTTTTGTTCCTATGCTGTTGTTGTAGAATTGCTGTAAACTCTTGTTGTCTATCTTGTTGCAAGTGATTATATTCATAAACAGTGCGTGCAAGCAAAACTGATCTCAATCTGAAAACATTTAGTGATCATATAATTCAGGACTGCAGAGTCAAGTCATAATAATGTGATTAATTAATAATCAGAAGCTTGTGTTTACTCAATCTTTTATGAGTTTTATGAGTCTTTCCTTTGTAAGGGCTCAAGTCACACCAAGTCAATGACCAACCCCCATCCCCACCCCCAATAGGATCCTTTTCTTTTCATCTTGGCCTCAGTAGAAAGTCTGCTGAGAGCTGGCACAGTGCCACAGCTGTTTGACTATACTTTTTTAGAATCACCAAGCAAAAAGTAAGATAAGAACGAGGGAAAGATAGGTGGATAGAGTGCAGTATGTCAGAGCGCCGTTAGTCATTGGCAGTACATTTGGACAGCAGAGGTCAAAGCTCTTGAAAAATATGCTTTGCTTTGGAGATAAGGCTAGAGAGCAGACATAGGCTATGTAAAGGGGACAAACATGAGGACTGTGTATGGATATATATGTACATATTTCCACACAGATTCAATGCAACATTGTTTGCCACCAGTTTTACCATATAGTGAGTAAATTGGAGCAGGGAGCACTAGAAAAGACCCATCTGGTGGTTGTGGGACATCAGTGGACTGCCAGCCCTCTCCCCATAGGGTTGGGTGAATAACATGCAACCTTCCTGGGACTTCCTCCAAGTTGGAAGGTGGTGGGCTAGAGAGAGGACATCATCGGCATTGTGGATAATAGTCATTGAGGAGCGAAGGAGATGCAATGAAAAACACTTCTCTCACCACCCACCACTTCTCTGTCATCCTCCCTCCATCCTCTTCCCATCTCTCTTGTGTTTCCTCTGCTCTGTTATTATCACCCAGATCAGGCTCACTCTCCCCTCGCTGCGATGGAGAGGACGGGCTGGCCGCCCACATGGCTTTGGTGAGAGATTTCTAACAGCAGCAGCACAAAGGGGGGGGGAAGCGAAGACAAGAGGCCCAATAAAGTCCATCTAAATATAGAGACAGCAGGGCCTTCTTTCCCTTCTCCTTATAAAGAGCTGCTGATGAATCTGGGTGGACGATCCCCCTCACTGTACCAAGAGCTGATCACTCCCTCCAGGATAGGGAACATAACTGTTGGTGCATGGAAACATACACTCTTGCACACAAACACACAGCGCGACTTTGTATTATGAGAGAGGACAGGGAATTTAGCGAGTTTTTTCTGTACACGAGAGAATCAAATCACGTTTGGTGGAACATACTAAAATAGGAGAGGTTGGTGGAAACCTCTAAAAAGAAATGATGGGAGTAGTGAGTGATGGGGGAGGTTCAAGACACTACAAGAGATTAAGAAGTAAAATACAGATGAACTTCTGGCTAAAAATATCTCAGAGGTTGAATTTATATCAACATAACCTCCATTCTCTGTTAAAAGATGCCCCTTTGTGGCTCTCATTCTGCCTGACTTCTTTAGTCCTGTTTCACCTATAGTATTCATGTTTTTGTCTGAAAAGACATTGACACTTTCCCGCCGACAGTTAATGACTGACACCACTCTCATGATTGTATGCTTGTAAATGCTACAAACAGCCCATTTGCTAGCCTGGCTCTATCTAAAGATAATAAAACATACAAAAACATTTTATGGTTTTATGGGGGATTATTATATTGTTCAGACCCTAAGTTACTTGTGATGAACTTAGTGGAAAAAAATTGTTAAGGCCAGCACCAAAGTTTTATAACTGAGTCAGAGATATTGGGAAACGATATCTCCCACTTGGGAAAAGAAATGTCAACAAACCATTGGAAACAGGACTGCAAAGCCTCCATTGCAAGCAGTTAACGCTTCACTGTTTGTTTTTCTAACACCTAGAAATATGTAACACAACAAAAGTAACTAATTTAAAGGCATACTATGCAGGATTTTGCTAAAAAACGACAAAACAACAACAACAACAACAACAACAACATTCAAACATTCATACAAAAGTAATCCCTGTTAATCATCACTTATGACCCACTAGCAGTGTGTGGTGGTGTCTGTATCCACGTTTCTGGATGTGAGGTTGGGACTGAAAACCAGGTATCAGAACATAAGGACTACAAAAATGGTGGACACAACATCAGTATTCTGCTTGTTCGACAATTGTTAAATAAGTAGCTCGTACCATCTCCCTTACTGCCGGATTTTTTTTTGCACTTACAGCATGACGTATCCACCTCTTATAATACACCCATGACATAGTCACAGAGAGCAGAGAAGGGAAGTTGAGTCGGGGAGGAGGGGCCAACTTTGAATGTTGTGTTTATAAACAGTAACTGGCAAATCCTGCATAGTAGGCCTTTAAACTGTGGTGTAACTACAAGGCTAGCAGAGGGGTAAACATGTGTGAAATGGCCCAGTAAACCACCCTTAACCACAATGTGTTATTTTTACACTTTGGCTTGTATATTCAAGAAAGGTGATATAATGTGTTCATCACTGATCTTTCAAGATTGCTAGAAGGGGATTTTTTATCTTTAACAGAGCTGTTTCCTCATTTCCTGTCTTGCACTGACTGGCAGATGGTAACAGACATGAGTGTGGTAATGCTCTAACTCAGCAAAAAGGTGTATTTCCTAAGATAGTTTTTTTCGTACCACTTTGTTTTAATGACTCCATCCATCACACATCCAGATTACCATTGTGTGACTGCAGTAGAGTTTGAGAAACGCCTTTGCAAACAATATTCTTTACACCTGAAATAGAGTTGACGCGCTCCACTGTTTAAAAGTGAAAATGCCTCATTAGTTGCAAATGATCAGGCAGCAGTCAGCGACATAAAGATGTCCTCTTCTCTCATGACCTTCCCCTCATGATAAATTAACAAGTCTAACAGCTGCGTCACCAATCTAAGTGATTCCCTCCCATAGCCTATGCACTGTTGCTGTCCGTCTGAAGTGCAGTCATCATTAACTGCCTGTCCTGTTTTCTGCTGTTGAGGTGTGTGACATCAGCAGCTGCTCTTCTCCAACCCCCTTTTATTTAACAAAAAAGATAATATACAGGGCATGTACTGGTTAACACAGACCACAGATAGATACTTCTCAACAGGAGACAGAAACAGGTCACATACAGTACACATATTGACACAGAGACACAGATGTAATGTTAGATACGCACTGTGTGAAGCAAACAAGTGGTCATTTTCACAGCTGTCCTCCTATGCCAGTGGTGACAGCAAAGGTTCAGAAGTCAAATAGAGGGAAAAAAGGTTTACTAGTGTTTTAACATCCTCTTTTACACCTGTTGCTCAACGTCCCCTGCAGCGTGTGTGTTTCTGTGGCCACACACCGAGACACTTGTGGACACATGCATTATAAATGGACACAAACACACATGAAAAGTGGTTTCACTGTGACTCTGATCGTGCACCAAAGGCAAGCTCAGAAAACACAAATAACATCACACGCTGAACATCAGCACTTATTACATAAGAGCTCTTCTTCCACACAGACAACTTCACAACACAGTCTGACAGAGTCAATGTCAAACCCTGCATGAGAGAGAAAATGGTTGTAATATGTGCATGACCACTCAGTTGCTATGTGTACAGCTGTAGTGGATCGATCTGTGTGTGTTTGTGTGTGTGGCTGTGTCAGTTTGTGGTCATGAAAGCCCCACTGAGAGAGGAAGCTCAGCTGTCAGTAGTCGTCAGGCCTAGTGGGCCTCTTTTCTCTCTCTCTTTCTTTGCTGATCCTGCTGTAGTTAACCTCCACCCCCCACCCTCTTTCATTTTCTCCCTTGCTTCTCTTTTCTGCCCCCCAACAGCAGCTGCCTGGGTTTAAGGTCGAGGTGGAGGCGCTGCTCGTTAGTGCAAGCATGTTGCCCATAGATAAGAAAATGTGGCACAGAACCAACAAACCCCCCCTCTGGGCTGAACATACAACAAACACACACACATATAAGCAAAAAAAGTGTTGAAATATTATTGCCAAAGGTCAGGGCATTTATTCTGTGGTGCGATGTTTAGTGGTGGTTATGATATTATAAAGAGGGCTTTGACCTCACTTCACCCTTGGATTCACCAGCTTTCGCCTACTCACCTCCTCTCTGTCTTCTTGTGCTCTATCCACTGCCCCGTCTCACCCCGTGCAGGGTGTTAACCATGCCACATTAGCTGCTTACATGCAGAATAACAAAGAACACCCTCTCTCTGCGGAGCTTGCTGCACGTTTGAGGGCCTTGAAATTATTTCTATGTTTGCATGCCGACACTGCCAGACTGCTGTGTCGCGGTGTGAAATGGACACGAGGAGAGGATGTGAGGCTGAAATCATCTGTGGCGCCTCAGCTCTGCTTGCCCTTGGGAAATATGGGGGGGGCGGGATAGGGGTTGTTGGGGATGGGAGGCAGGGGGTGTCTGAGCTTGTGATTACAGTCCTGCTCTGATGGACCTCCCCAGGCTCCACTTCACTAAGACAAACTTAGATCGCATTACAGAGTTGGAGACTTTGCATGATCTGAGGGAGGACGCTGAGTGAAAACAACCAGTGCCGCACTAATGGGAGACACATTTAAAATTTCACAAACAGGCACACACATGCATACAAGCTACAACCCTCATAGCCACAGATGTCCAGCTCATTGGGATACACTTAATCACTTCACTTCACTCAGGGGGTGCAACCTGCTCCAGCTGTTGCTGTATCTGTTTTTTTTTGTCTGTCTCGCCAGCTAATCAACCCCTCCTCACTCCTCTTTACTCTGACTTTACCACAAGTATCAGTCCTGTATGAGGCTATCTCATCTGCCTCATCTCATTATCAGCCCTGGTGAAAGTGCCAGTGGACGCTAGAGGAGTGTGAGGCCTGCATCCTATCAGGACGCGGGCCTGCTGTTGGATAAACACTTGTTTCTGCCGGATTCCTGAAAACTCACACTGAGCCACAAATATCTGAGTCTTAATCACACCCAGACTCCACAGTCCCAATTGAACGCATAACACTTTCATTGACTTATGTTAACACCTTACACTATCCAGGTATCATTAGTCAGGATCAACATATAGTATGTACACATCCTAAAAATCACCTTGTGTACAGACAAAGGGACATGTTTATGGGGAAAAACTGCTTTATTGGTTTAAGACTGCAGTGTGCCCAGTTGTACTGGTTGAACCAGCTGAATTCTGAACCATATGAATGATCAGGTTGCTCAGCTTGTTAGAGGTTACTGGAAACTATGCACCCAGTTCAACTGCTTTTGAATTTTTATTTCCTCATTTCTTTTGACCAACTTCAAGGTTTGTAGCATGTAATGTAGGAGAGGCTGCTTTTTTTCATCCCAACATTTCTTCTCCTTCGCCTCAAGGTAAACAATACCTTCTAGAGCACCATTCTTTGCACTGTGGCGGCATTGCAGGCTCAGATCACAGTTAATCACAGCGCTGAACAGGTGTCCCAACTGTATGGAAATTCTTTATTAGTGACTCTGTCAGCTACTGTTTTTCTGAGTTCCAGTTCCCCTCGCTTACAGTTAATCTCATTTGGTCTACTTCTCCCTAATAAGCTCTGGCTGTAATAGACAAACAATGTTAATACACCAAAATACAAACTAATTTATCTGAAGCAGTAGTTTTTACTTCTTCAACTAAAGTCCATTACTGACGACAACAGACCATCTTTGGTGTTTTACCAACTGTCTTTACCTCTGATTCAAACTGGACTCTTTCCAGACCTGTCCATGTTATCTGAATGGGTTATTAGTGAGGGACCACAGGAGAGAGCATGTGATGGGTTTAGGGGGGCCTGGTCATTTATTCTAAGAGCCTGGGTAAATATAGCCTGTATCTGCGCCCTATCTGACACCACAGCATTGATACTCCCCAGGTCCACACAGACCCATGTGGGACTGGACTCTAACAGTAGGATCAAGGGACCAGGGGCCACTCAGGTGCAAAGCGCCTGGCTAAGCTTTATATTCTAATTTAACAAGGGCCCATTCAAGGGAACGGGCTGTTGGGCTGAACTAAATATTAATCAGTGATCAGAGCCTTTTGCAAAAATAATGAACTCATAAAATTGCTCTTTATGAGTCATAAAGTATTAACCTCCAAATGAGATTAAACAAGAGGGGCTCCCTGACTGCTCATAACTGTCATAATGTATCTTAAAACGTATGTACCGTAGCTTATGATCCACTTTGTTTAGATGCAGTTATTCATGCTGTATGCGCTGTGTGTTTACCCCATAAGCAAAACAAAATGATCTAATTGAAGCCCAAAGCTTTCATTTAGTAGTAAAAATAGTGATGCAGTTTAATAATACAGTATATATCATATATAGAATTATATTTGTGTCACAAAAATGCAATGCTCATAAATTATTTTTATAGACAAATTGTTAGAGTTGAGTGTAATATAGCTGAGTTAGCTTCGTTATAGCATATAATGATGTGTGGCACACTCTATCCAACAAAATTAGCCTGTAGCTCAAATACAGATGAATTTAGGAGCACATTTTTTAAAGGATCTACATTAATGATTACATTGCTGGCTCTGTGGCTGAAGTCATTAAGTCAACCAACTAGTTACTGTTTTATCTTGCAATAGCAAGCTGACGGGATAGCTACTGTTGCCACTCAATAGCTCGAGACTAACTTAGGAGCAGAGTTTAGAAAACCGAAAATAGGTAAGAAAAACTTTTATTATATGAATCCTTTACATGTGTCTGTGCGTTTAGGTACAAATATAAAACCACAGTTATGTTATATGATCTATTTTCTATCTTTAGTGACATATTAAAATAATCACAAGTTCTTCCACAAAACGATCACATACTTATCTTACAGTTTGCAGAAATAAGTAAAAGCAAAAGTAAAAGTAAAAAAGTAACAGTAATAAAAACAAAAACAAACTGAGCTAGGAGGAATTACTGTTCATTCAATGATTTTAAAGTAAAAACAGGTAGGCCTGTTAAAAGTTTTTAAGTCTATGTATTAGAAGAAAATCAAATCAATGTGCTGTTTGACCTCCTTTGTGAAAACTAAGAAGTTCAACTTTTCACCTGTAAATCTGCTTTAATGAATATGACATCTAGCAAACTAAATAATAAGGTTTGTTACTTATCGTCCACTTGTATTCCAAATAGTACATGTTTCCATATGAAAATAACATGTTCATCAGTATGGTTGCTGATTATCTTACAACAGGTCAGTATTAAGACAAGGTTATATGTTCTAAATCCTAAAGCTGGCACTCATTCACATCACCTAAAAGTAATACAATTAATAATAAGTTCCTTTTTGTCAGTGATATTTGGGTCATCTTTTGGATCTGACCACAAATTTGACATATTTGACATAAAGCTATCTGAGGTCAGCTCTCTCTCAGTCAAGAGTTGTCTCACATGGTGTCCAGACCAAGAAAACACGACAAGTTACAGAGCCGGTGACACACAGTTTGTCTTTGGCTGGTTGTGATTAAAGTTGAGCAGAGGCGTGATAAGGTGGGACTGTTTTTAGGACAGTTCTGAGGAATCCCTTGACGTCATCAATTGCACGAGTGAGCGAGAAACGTGCGGAGAGTGAGATTTGACCGAGCCTACTTTGTATGTGCATGTGAAAGAGGGACAAGGGTAGAGAGTTGAGAAAGCGAGAGACCGAGAGATAGGCCTTATGGTGACTCAGCATAACAAGGTCTGCTGTGCTTGTATGACCTCGTTCATCAAGCTGACACTCGCCTCTGTTTCTGCTCCTTTCTGGTGTGATTCACAAGGAAAAGAAGAAAGAGAAGAGAGGGAGGAGAAGAAGGCGCATGAGGAGAAACAGGACTGTGAGCAATGAAGTGGGAAGGAGTGGGGTAGAGATGTTGGGGGAAGAAACAGGCTGAGAAGTTGAGTAAATAAATGTGTGAGTGAGAACACAACCAGAGAACAGGGAGGTGAGATAATGAACGATAAACAGTGACAAAGAGAAGAGAAGAGAGGGGGACCAGAGCTCCTTCTCTGCACTAACAACCAGTAAACACAGCAACAGCAGAGACATCAATCCTGTTGAATGCAAGTTTGTTTAAACATCTGTGACATGATTCGGCTATAAAAACTGCAACTTGTCCTTTTTGTTGTGGTCTTCTACACACTGCATGGCTTTTATCACCCTTTTAAAACTTACATCTTCCCAAGCACAGCTCCAGAACACAAACACACTGCGCTGCATCACTGAAAAACAAAAAGCTGATTTATTTTACACATCACCACACCTTCATCTGAATCTGTTAAAGGGGGATTCCAGTTATTTTACACATAGAAGTTAGTTTACTCCTCAAACAGACGTATTATATCTTCTATGACAGTAGAGCTGTAACGATTAGTCAATGAATCGATTGGTCGCCAACTATTAAAAACTATTTCGATAATCAATTGACCAACATTTACAATTTCAATTCCCAAATTCTCTGGTTCAGCTTCACAGATGTGAATATTCAGTCATCTATACAAAACTAGACATTTGAGGACCTCAGCTTGAGCTACACTGATCCACATTTTTCATCGATTAATTGAGAAAAATAATGAACAGATGAATTGATAATGAAAATAATTGCTAATCTTAGCCCTACGTGGCTGTGGAAGGAACTGTCTGAATCTCGGCTCAGACACAGAACTTTGAACAGAAAGCCAACATTATAAATTGAACTAAAAAGACATGGGCATTTACCAGAGATGGAGGGTTTAATTAAAGACACTGTCGGCATCCGTTGCTTCAATATTGACTTTTTTCTTTTTACATCTGTCTCTGCATGTCACCCAACTTGATTCAAGTGTGACACTAAATTGCTGGAGTGCCCCTTTAGCAAACATAAGAGATCAGCCTTTAAACAATCACGTGAACAGAGCCTCAGTGAAACGATAACAGATACAAAGGCAGGGGTTTCGTGTAATTAAGTGCCAAATTTCTTGGGTAAACAGGGTTTGAATGGATTCCAATCAAAACAAAGAACCCACAAAATCATCGACTGAACTCACGGCTTTATTGTAAATCATCACTGGGTGTATAAATTACACCCTGCGTGAGGACAGAAAGATAATGGCTGTGTTTTTCTTTCCAACAACCCTGCCTGTGTTTTGTTCTCGAGGCCTAAGTGGGGTTTAGAAGTGACACGTCTTCTAAAGTAGCTGATGTAAGCGAGAACATGAAGAGATGCTGCTGGGAAACAAGTTAGCTGAGCTTGTTTATCAAAGTAGAGAAAAAAATAAACTGTTGCCTGCAGCTTCGGGGGTGACAGGGCTTCAAACCGCTTGCTGACACTTTTTTTTTTTCCTCTTACACAAAACTCCACCAAACAAGCGTGTTAGCCGAGGGAACACCCTGCACCCCTGGCAGGTGGTGGTGTTGTGGCTTGATAAAAGTTTGGGCCTCCTGCCCCCCCCCGCTGTACCCTCCTCCTCCTCCACCTCCCCTCCTGCAGGATCTAACAGCACACACATCCTTGATAACAAGCACACACACACACACACACATAACTGAACCCTGTCACCCCCGCAGGCTTTTCGCAGTATCATCACAGCAGGATCCGCACTTCAGTTGTGTTGTAAATACTCTGACACAGTAATAACACACCCTGTAAACACAAATAAATTGTGGAGTGATGGGAATATGGCTCCTTTTTTTTAAATTTACAGCTGAAGAAAAGGTCTGAAGGCATTTTGAAGTACAAATTCTTTATTTTCTTTTTTTTGGTTCGGCTTCTTTGAAGGGACTGCAAAAGACATTTTTATTGGAAGAAAAATATTCTTGATGCAACCAGTCATTGATCTACAAAAGGGCGTCTGCTGTAGTCGCTGTGCACCCTGTCAAATCCACCGACATGGTGACAGGACAAAAACATCATGTGTACGACCCCCGTGGATCTGTAGGTTAAATTACATCAGTGCCACAACTATAGTAAAAAAAAGAAAAGAAAAGAAAAAAAAGAATGCTATTTTAACTTAGTACCATTTATAAATACCTACATATAAATATTGTAAATGTACTTTATGACTGAAAAACATTTTAAAATGCTGTACATGAATGTCCTTTTCGAAAGCAACAGTTTGTGACAATCTCAGTGAGAGAAAAAAAAAGAAACACTGGTGTTCGATCTCAGTGTCAGCTACCTTCTAACACAGATACACAACAAGCTTGGTCCCCACCACCCGCATACTGCATGTGATTATCTACATCCATCTGAAATGATCAAGATCCAAGTAAGCCAGATTAATGTGACCGACGGCTGAAAACAGTCAGGCCAGTTACAAAAGTGCTGTCTGCACTTGGTTCTGTGGTGGTGGGAGCAGTTGAAAAATCAGGAGATTCAAAAAGTAGTTCTCTCTTTTTTATTTATTGTTTTTCTTATTTTTTATTAAGGCCTCTTAAAAGACTAAAAAAAAAAAAAAGATGTAGTCCTGACATCGCAGTCCAGTCTCAAAACAATGGAGCTCCCACAGTCTTGTATTCTTTCCATTAAGTGAGGTGAAATCTCTTGCTGTCTTCTGGAGGTTTGTTCATGGGGCAGTGCTTTACCTCACTGTGGGGAGCACAAGGATGGGACTACAGATACGCTGGGAGGATATGCAGTCTTCACCTTGCCCCCCCCAGTTTCGGACTGTCCCCCAGTGTCTTAAAGCAGCAGTGCCCTTCATATCCAACCCAGATACTCTGGAGTTGGGAGGAAAGAGGTGTTGCATGTCCCAGACAGCTCTCAGAACATCAATATGTACCATGGACACAAAACTTCCACCGATTGAGCCAATAAAAAACAAAACATGATGATAACATTGATAATAATGGCATACGAACAAACATTGACGAGGACATTAATGATAAAGGACAATACAAATAATAATAATAATAACAATAATAATAATAACAATAACAATAACAATAATAATAAAAAAATGAAGTGTCAGCTTCTGGAAGCGACCACATACTTTATGCTGTTTAGCTTCTCAACCTGAACCTTGACAGTCCTCCAACCCCCTCCCACACTTGACCCTTTAACCAATGAGCAAAGGGCTCATCCTGATCGAATAGTGCAAAAGTCCCACCCCTTTTTCCTGAAATCCCCTGCTGATAACAGCAAGGTCACCCCCATAGGGTGTTTTGCCATCCTATGTCCAAAAAAGGTCTGCAACCACTACTCTCTCCTCCTCGACCACCTGTAGCTCCCCCCCCCTCTCTCCCTCTCCCTCTCCCTCTTCTTCTCCTCTCTGCTTTTCTTCCCAGTTCACTGCATGCGGTCCGGCTGGATGTGCTGCTGCGGGGCGTAGTGCAGGAAGGTCGGGGCCGGGCCGGCGGCGGAGGGGAGGGTGGAGTGGACGGTGTTCGGGGCTGTGGCGGCGGCGGCTGGCCCGGTGGTGGCTGTGGGGCTGGTGGCGTAGCTGTATCCTAGGAAGCCGGCGGGGGAGGCGGCGTACGGGTACTGCTCAAAGGCGGCCTGGGCGTACTGGGAGTAAGCTGCGCTGTAGTCCAGGTAGGGGCTGGTGCTGACAGAGCTGGAAACCTGAGTGGGCATCACCAGGCTGGGCTGCACATAGGCTTGCGGGTAGACATACTGCTGGGCCAACCTGCACACAGACACAAAGACCAAACAAGGGGCGTCAGACAGAGGGGCTGCAGTAGCAGAGCAGAGAAATCCCAAAGCCTGGCTTCTATTGTTTACATTGCTCCCTGAGGGCGAGCGTGTTGGGAATATAAACTCTCTGTAGGTGTTCTGAATTTACACAGTTCTCACACAGATAACCGCTGTTATTCAGAGAGACTAAATAGATGAGCGGCAGAGGAGGGTTACGAGGCAAGGGTGACAAAACCCTCTGTTTGTGTCAGTTAGTAAAACCTACAAAACCTGTTAGGTAGGGCCTCCTGAGGTAGACCGGAGGGGAGGAGTGTGGGGGGGTGAATGATAGAGTCAGCCGTTACTGGCAGGTTTTCAAGCTCAGGCATCAGCAGAGTGTTTTAACAGCTGCTGCTCTTCACTCACTGAAAACATGCACACGCACACGCACACACGCGCACACACACACACACACGCACACACGCACAGACAAAAAAAAGGGGAAGTGTGCAAAGTTGCAGCCTTCTAAGTTTTCACTTGGTGTGTAAATCTTGAGCAGGCCATCACAGGTGATGATGCTAGCTGAGGGGGGTTGGGGGGGTAATGGTGGCAGGGGAGCTCATCAGGCCTGGGTGCCAGGCTCTTTCAGGCCCCGCGGGGTGGCTCTCAGATGAAGCTGATTAGGGCTGTGGGGTCTGGGGACTGCACTGCCTCCCCTTCTCTTTCGGTCTTTGCTTTGCCGCTCCATCCGTGGAGGACAGGGGAGGAAAAAGGGAGGAAAGGAAGAAAGGGGGAGGGTGGGGGCTTTAGAGGTCTATTTTTACTCTGGTCTTGAAGTATCTCTCATGAGTTTGTTCTCTGGAGGGAGGGTGGTGGCAGAGAGGAGAAGACCCCGCCTCGCCCATATACAGGGTGATGTAAGAGCCTTTACCCTTGATATTACAGTTTTGGGGAAAACATCCACTGACACACACCCCAACACAAAGACAGCAGAGTCACAACAAATGTCACTTAGAGTTACGCTTTTCAGCTGCATCTCAGTACTGATAAAAATCTTCCTTTCGTGTCGTCTGAGTTTTGGATTTTATTTTTCAGTCTTTTTTTTTTTCTCTCCCCTTTCTACAGATTCAGTCCAGGAGAAGAACAGAATCAGTAATGAGAGGCCGCCATGAAGTCAACACAGCAAAAAAGATCGAAGCATGCATGGATAGGGATGTCATCACACTCTCAACACACACACACCTTCTCCAATCCGTCAACCACCCCCCCTCCTCTTCCACACACCCACACACCAGTAACCACTGCAAACCCCAAACCATGCCATAATAGGGAAAGAGTCACACCGCAATCAGCATAACCTCTTCAGTTCATATCACACGCACACGAAAAGGAAAAAAAAAAAAAAGATAAAAAGGCACTTCAATCCATCACAGCACACTGCACTGCACTCTCAAGCCATCACTGGCACCTTGGAGAGAGGCTGGCTGAGGGAGGAGGAGGGGAGTGGGGGGTTGAGCGGGTGGGCAGGCAGACATTTTCTGTCAAACCCCCCCTCCTCTGGACTAGTCCTGTACTGTGGGCATCTTCCGATCCTCTGCTGGTCCACTCCACTGGTCAGCTGGCAGCAACCATGGTGGAGGGTTGGATAGGAGGATGGCAGTGATTAATAACATTTAAAAAAAAAAAAAAAAAAAAAAAGGTCCTATTGTGTTATTACAGGGATGTGATCAAGGAGTATAGAGAACAGAAGTGACACCTCTCTATTAAAAAATTTAACTTTGTTCGTTTAACTAAGTTCTGGAAAAAATAGAATGAAATATTCACACCTATAATAAGACAATAGCACATACACAAATAAACAGAACAGCAACCTGTGTAAATGGCCTTTTTTCCAGCATGAGGAAAACATTTCAAAAACAACAGAGTAGAAACAAGTTACAAACACTCACCGAGACATCTGGCGAGTGTGGGTGAAAGAAAGCAACAGTGTCAGTACACCGAACACATCAAACCAGACTACAGTGGCAATGTGGCCAGTATAAGCATAAGCAAATGAAGGCAAACCCCCCCCCCCCCCCACCCCACACACACACACACACACAGATGAGCGCCTTTACCCCTTGCTCTCGCAGTGCTATTGAGCTACTCACAAAGAGGCATTCACTGTCACACAGCTTTCAAAGATGACCATACATTAACGCTGGGGGGCATATGTGCTTTCACTTGCGTCACGTATAATGAGCTTGCCTTCTCCGTGCCCTTGCTAGCGCGTCGCCACAGGCGGTTTGTTGTAATCTGGATTTAAAATCAAATAACCATGTATAGGTAAAGTGGAAAGGAAAATAATGTAAATAAATGCAAGCCTGAAGGGAGTTAACAAAGCGCTCCTGTGTTATATCTCTGGTGTGTGCAGAGAGATGGAGAAGTTAGCTGTAATTTTTTTTTTTTTAATCTAAAGAGAAAAGAGCGATGGGGGACCAATCCAAGACTGGGACTGTAGAGAGCGCTCCCTGGGCCACAGACATGCCAGATGCCAACTGGATTGTGGGATGGTGGGCAGGGGAATGTGGATGATGGCCAGAAGATCAGAGGTCAGCTGCTTTTGTGCTGACGGCCGGTCTGTGTGCCACTCTGCGGATGGCAGGCGGAGACACGCTCGCCCAGAAAAAAACACGCTGGGTGCTATAATAATCATTACAAGTAGAGGGCTGGAGAATCCGTGATTAATGAAACGCCACATTATGAGCTAATGTGAGAAGCCTGGGCGATATCACACCGAGCCGCTAAATATTTCCGAACGATAACACAAATGACCTTCAGCGCATGACTCACTGCGATGCAAAGTGTGAAAACAGATGGGGCGAGAGGGGGGGGGGGGTAATCAAACAACACTTGTATGGGGACTTGATATTCCTTCCCTCTTTGTTCAGAAGGATTGTGAATATTCTTTGAAAGCAGGAGGGGTGGGGAGAAAGAAAGAAAGAAAAAAAAAAAAAAGGTGTTTTGTTTGACACCTGTAGAGGTGCGTTTCCTAGGGAGCACACTGGCTCATTAAGCATTAAGTCCCAGAATACACCCCAAGAAGCCCTCCCCTTCAATCTTCTCTTCAAACAACCCCCCCTCCCCCCTCCTCACACCCTTCAAGTCTCAAAGAGGTGTCAGTTTTCAGCATCTCCATCTGATAAGCTGCCAGTGGCAGCAAATTTCAGTAAAACCCAGTGGAAAAGGCAGAAGAAAAAAAAAAAGAGGCATGAATAGGACATGGGAAATGACCGGGCTGTGGATGGAGAGTGGAGGAGGTGATGCATGAGAAGGGATGAATCTGCAAGCACGCTGACAACTCCTCCCCTCCCCATCAAAACAATGTTCCTGGCCTCACTGACCCCCTCCGGCCCTCACAGTCCAAAGCATCTGCTGACCACACACACACACACACACACACGGTAATTCCAAACCGGGCACACCACTGTTACACGCAGTCCTCCAGTCCTGCTTAAAACCCTACTTCAGACCATGTCCTCACACCATATGTTGTCAAGGGGGTTGGATTGGGGGGGGGTTGAAAGAAAAGCCACTTGTGCTGTGCATCTAGGGAGGCCTGAGCTTCCTCTGTATGGTGGGTGACAGACGCAGGCAGACAGGTGCTTCGTGTGCCTCTCTATGTCTCTGGGGCGGTGGTCACGGGAGATTAATGCCTGGTGCACACTAAAGGATTTTCAAATCTTAACTGATTTTAAAAATGTGGGAAACCACAGACACGACGGCAGATTTAACACATTTTTTATGTTCTAATCAGAAGTCCGCACACACTTTCAGGTTTATACTAGACAATGTCAGAGTGGTGATTCCAGGGCACTTGAGATCTCACTTGCATAATCATATGTGACCTCATAAAACAAACAAACAAACAAACATGGAGGCGGACTGTCTCGTGTGTGCTTTGTTTTGCACCCAAGAAAGAAAAAGTCATCATTGAGTCATGATTGAGAAGACAGAAGCAGCATGACTGCAGTGAAAGCTGGAGGTGAATAAATAAAGTTCTAGTGTACACAACATCTGGTTGGTGACGCTTCCTAGTCAGCTCTCTCTCTGATTGGCTATTGTGGGTTTCAGCTCGATATTCCATCACTGTTCCTTTCAAACTACAGGATTTCAAGTTGGGAATATCAAACTTTGGATATTTTGGATTCAAAATCGTGGAGACTTCAATCCAGTTAGTAACATTAATATTACATCATTAAACCCCTCACACTACATGATCATTTGGGCAGATAATCTGTTCAGACCTGCCTCGAATCGGGAACACCTCTCGCAATTGTTGGGAGGGGCGAATCGGACCCAAAATCTGCCCAATTATCCTCTAGTGTGGGGCCAGCAGAAGGGGTGTAAAAGGCTGTAATATGAGCCAGCACCTGTCAGACCTCAAAGCACCACTGTGCTCCATGTTTCAAACCCTCAGGGTTTTGGTGCCATCCAAGATTGCTATGGTAGCAGGACGATGGGAGGGACTTTCCAGTGTCCTCCTTAGGTCTTGGCACATGATGGGATTCTAGATTTATCATTCAGACCACATGAGATCTTTCCAAAAAGGGACATGGATCATAGACAGTTATTACCAGTTCAAGAGAGTCTTTTTTTAGTTCAGTGACCTCCGAAACTACTGAATTTTTCTTTTTTGTCCTAGCCTGTGTGGACTTTCCATGAGGCTCTTCAGCTGCTAGAGCTGCAACTAATGACTTTCACTGGTTATTTTTTCAATTAAACAATTGTTTGGTGTATAAATTGTCAAACTATGAAGAAAGCCCATCATAATTCTCCATGGAGCTACAGGTTAATTGTGGATGTTGTTGCTATGACAAAACAAAAACAGAATATTCTCAAATTTAAAAAAGCAGGAGCAAGCAAATGTTTGACTATTCATTTTAGCGCTAGTCATAGTTTCACACAGAAATGTTGTTGTTTGTACGTGTTTGTACATCTGTTTGTCAAAATCTGCACTTCATGAACTCAACTGGACCTTTCTTGACAGAGCAGAGGCCTTGAGTGTAGAATATGAATGGCTGTGAGCTGTAGGTTGAGGGATGATATCTGAGAGCTGCAGGGGGTGAGGAGAGTCATTATGGCAGTGAAACGCTCATTAGCTGCTCAGCAGAGCGCGGCTCCTAGACGCTATCCAGGCTGTTTCTACAACACAACCACTTCAAGGAGACCTTCTCAGTGACAGAACCCACTTAGGGCAGGTACACAAGTCAAGAGGCTCCTGACAGGAGTTAACAAGTGAGTCACACATTCACCTCAGGAATGCCCCTCCATTACCACAGATATGTGAACAATCTCCCCGGCGAGCTAAACTCAAATATGCTAATGGACTATTTTGTGGAGTTGCACGCAGACACACAAACTGACATGTACTTTCCAGAGGCCCTGTTTGTCAAAGATATAGTAGCCCAGTGGCATCGCACACAGCATAATACAAGAGAACACAACAAGCGCCCACTCCCGCTCACTTACCCATACTGCCTCTGGATGAGTGCTGGGTGAATGGGCTGCACTCCGATGGATATGCCTGGAAGATAGGAGGCCGGCTGTCAGACACACACATTTGCATTTACAGAGGAGGACCAGAGAACAATACACAGAGGGCATGGAGAGACAGAGAAAGAGCCTGTTTCAAACCTACCATGAGCAAGTGGGTCAACATTTTCAAATGTGCAGCAAGCAACAGTGAAAACATGGATGCATGTGAGGAAATGGAACATTATTCGGCGTGTCAGTAGGAAATCTGCTGCATATGGACAGTGTGGATTGGTGTCAGCTCACAGGTCTAGGTTTTTTTCTGTTAGATTGTTTAACTGTCTGAGATGTTACATGATGAGTATGTTTCTGATGTTCTAATCAGCACTGGTTGATTAATACAGGAACATGTTAATTTCCATGATTTTATGGAGGAACAGAGCCTTTAAGTAGAATATACTTCACCTGTCTGTATGCTACGGGGTTTGGCACCCAAGTAGGCCAGGTTGACGTTGGCCTTCCTGCCGTCGATGATGGGATTGGGATCCTTGCAGGCTCTCTCAGCTGCTCCTCGGTCTGTCATTGTTACCTGGCGAAAGAAATCACACAAAATAAATAAACACATAAATTCAAAAAAGTCATTATCTCTCCTGTTATAAACCGACAGTAGCGTGGCGTCCCTGGCTGGTGACACATCAACTATCTCAGTGCAGACCAACAACAACAAAAGAAAAAAACAGCTGAAACCCATAAAAACAGGCCTCGGTCTGTTGGTCTTATCATAAAAATGCCCCTGCAGGCCGTTCACAGTTAAGATTCTGTTTCTGTGAAGGAGAAGAGACACTACAAAACAAAGCACAATGATTAAGCTTTGAAACTGCCCACAGCAGCAATCGCCTGCCACTTGCCTGCCACTCAGCCGGGGGCAGACCTGCTGAAATATGGATCTGGGAAGAGTAACAAGGAGCTTATCCAATTAGGGACAAAATATTAAGGAGATTGGTATTAGTCCGCCCCCCCCCTCCTCCCTCCCTCCCTCCCTCCTGGCAATAGACTAACCCTTCTGTTTTGATTGCCACATTCTGCCAACTCAGAGGGTTCAGTCACCTCGCCGTGCGGACAGAACAGTGAATGTAGGCCACGGACTCGCATTGTTTAAGAGGACGTTTTTTAAAAAAAGCAGTAGGCCTCTTCATAGTGGAAGGATCTGGAACAAAGCCCACTCCAGGGCTTGTGTTGTGAACACACAGGAAGGAACGAGGCTGTGTTTACACTGTGAAGAGCCTTGCTGTTGGGTGGTTGGTGGTGGTGTGTGTGTGTGTGTGTGGGGGGGGTGTTCGACTAATCCACCTCTGAAGTGTGTTTAGAAAAAAAAGGTGGGCTCAGCTTTTTTTTGGGGGGGGGGGCGCTCTCTCCCAACCCTTCTGCCAGCAACCTTTCCGACTGGAGCGCTCAGAAACAGAATTAGCAGGTTGCCCCCTGCGCCATGTGAAAAAAAAAAAAGGGAAAAAAGTTGGGAGTGTATAAAGCTCTGATGGGCTCGCGGCGGCGGATATGTGTGGCAAGCACCCACATCACCCTGAGCCTGTTCAACCTGAAACACCGGCCTCAATGCTCAACCGACAGACGGTTTTCCCTCAGAGTTAGAGGGCTGATGTGTAAACACTCAGCAATTGTCTTACAACCCTGCCTTTAGAAATAAACATGCACACATAACAGTTTTCCATTCCTTCTTTGGCCTGACAGAACATTACTGCTGCTGTGTCTTTCCAAGGTTCTCGTAAATATTTGCATTTCTTGCGCTGCTTCTGTTCTTTGTGTCAAAGGGAGAATGGCTGTCATTATCTGCCTGGAATGGGATAAGTCACCTATTAGTGAGGACTTCATCGGACACAGAGGTTTCTGGGATGTTTTTTTTTATTAGTCTGACCGTAAGTAACTGTGGTCAAGGATAAAGTTATGATGAATGCACCGGTAAACAGAGCTTTTCCCACCACATGCCATCTTAAACTCAGAAGGCAGGCAGCAGAATAAGTACTTAGTTTATGTTTTATGAAGTTCAAAGTGCTTTCTGCGGCTTGGACAGTCCACAGACTCAGGAAGATAACATCAAAAGGGAAATTTATCATCAATTTGTTAGAATAGGATGGAGCCAATTTGTTGAGGTTGGAATTTCTTTCTGGGCAGTCAAGATTTAGTGTAAATCATGTGCTACGGCCGGCTGCTCAGGTCCTTGTCAATTGAGGGAAGAGTGTGCAAGGTCAACCTCCCCACTGCTCCAAAATATCCATATAAAGCAAGCAAGAAGTGCAGACTGTCACACACACACACACACACACACACACACACACATAAGCCGAGTTGGTCAAGGGTGACTGAGGGGGGACTTCACTGGGGAGGGTTTAGTTGGGGTGACATCAGACATATGTTGAAATATAATCTTCTTAGTTACCCATCAACTTGTGTGATCCCTCATCCTCATTAAGCTAAAATAACAGCCAGTCAGGCGGAAAAAAAACAGAGATGCTGAGGATTTAAAGCTTCAGTGGAGGATAGACTTTGGAATGGATCTGAATGATTACATGCAGCAGATGTAACCGGTATTTAAAATTAGTCATACACATAAAGAAAAAAAGGGATATTAGCACATAAAAAAGGTGAATATCAAAAGCACTTCTTCACAAACGCTGAAAACTGAAGTGTGTGGCGGAAACCAAGCAAATACGGAACTTGTGAGTTAACGATAACCTTCAAAGTTGTGAATGAGAGAGCAGCAGCGTGCATTGACTTCATCTCGTGCTACTTACAAAGCCGTATCCTCTGGATTTACCCGTCTGTCTGTCTGTTATCACCACAGCCTCGTCAATGTCTCCAAAGGCCTCGAAGTATTTTCTGAGTGAGGCATCGTTCGTGTGGTAGGGCAGCCCGCCGACGAAGATCTTGGTAAAAGTGGTGTCTTTCTGCAGCGATGTGGGATGCATGACGTCCAGGGCTCCGTTCATGAACTGATGCAGAAGCATTGGTCAGCCGGGACAGAAGACCAGAGGCACACAGACAAATTCACTAAGCGCTTAATGGTGTCCCTGCATCGGTACAAACAAAACTCACTATCACGCTGCACGGTATGCTGTAGTTTCTCCTCTCGTGTTACGGCCGTAGCTCCAACTTGTAGCAGCCTAATGACAGCTATGATTCACAGTGTGAGAGATCCTCCGGTGGTTGCTGCTCTGCCGCTGTGAGAAAATGTGCCGGGAGTTTTTATATGGGTAGACGTGGCCCCGCCCTCCCACAACTCTTGACCAATCGGTGTAGACTTTGCCTACCAACTTTAGGTATCGGCTCCTCCTATTGGTCCGCCCTCCTAGGCGCTCTGCTGCACCTGCTTTTGTCCTTTACAACACAAAGAGAAACCTCCTGTACGGCAGAAAGCGGCTCTGCTACTGTGTCGATACGATAACCTTACGTTTGCGAAGCTCTCGCGGGATTTGTAAAGAAACTTCATAACTAACCCACGTTTCAAGTGAACATTTTAACCCAAACCATGATCTTCCACCAACCGTAAGTGTTTTTGTGCTTAAACCTAAGCAGAACTCAACCACAGTGTTGTCGCACCATAAAACACCCACAAAAGAAGATTTTGGGGCGGCTCGCGGGAGTTTCGCAAATCTAGGGTTACCATATAGTCTCGACCCTCCGCCACATGGTGCATGTGCATTGTGCCGCTGTCATGAGGAAGTAACTGACTTAAGTTTCCAACATTAAAAATCCTTAGTTTAACAACAGCTTTTTTTAGAACAATCACATGGCACAAACAGCCTGAGCAGAAAGCGAGGTGTGTTTTTATTTTAAAGCCTTAAAGATCCCTTCCACACATTTTAAGATGTATAAAAAGTACTCTATACTTTGAAGAGTAATTAGTGTCTTATATGGTTATTCCACAAAAAATACAAGTTCAGATGTCTTCTTCTATCATTCAAATAACATCTACTCTTTCTCCCTCATTAAAAATTCAAGAATCTTAAACATGCTGTAAAGTTAATTCTGTTTTTGTGCATTGTAGATGTCAAGTTTTCACACTGCACTTATACAAGTTGAATATTGGCCCAGAATTAATGCAAGTCATGCTCATAAGCCCGCCCCTTAAAGCTGGATTTTCAATGAGCCCAGAGAAATGTTCCACTTTCAGCAGATGAATGTGAAAACAGCATTTTAGTGTCAAACTCTGCACATTCATCATTATGCAGCGTGAAGCTCAAACATTCAACTGTAGGAACAAGAAAAACTACATTTTGAATGGAGGGGGACTTTAAATTTTGACCTAAACAAAACAATGTTCACATCACCAGACTTAAAGTTAACATTTGCTTTAGTGGGATCATAATCTTCATTTTAACCAGTTTGTATCACTTCATATATGGATTCAGTTTTACAATCCAGTGAGTCTATTAGTGATTTTACAGTAATCCTCTAATAGTATTTTCTAATTCTTCCTATAATTAACATATTGTATTAAAAGTGTGTTACAGTACAACACACCACAAGACTGTGGTTAACTCTGCTTTTTAGAAAGCTAATATCAAAGTCACAAGACCACTTAACATGAGTATCTCTTTTTTAAATACTGTAGACTGGCTAAAGTACAATATGACAAATTTCACTGGGCTTGCCGCACCGGGCCACCTTTAACTACCCCATCATAAAAGCAAATCATTGGCAAATTTTGCAAGAATAAGGGCAAGTGTGAAATGTGTGGGGAGTACTTGTTTTCTACACGATTATGTACTCACAAACACTGATAACCTCTGTGCAGAAGAGGGCAGATCCAATTGGGCTGAAAGTAACAGGTCATTCTGAAAGTTGAAGTTTTGGAAAAGTTTGATCATCCAAAGAAACATTACTTTCCCAGTGTTTAGAAATCAGAACAATGGAGCCAGTTCACCTTATTTATGATCATGTGTGGTGATTGAAGAATGGCATATTGCAGATCCTTTTAGGAGCAGTGGGGTGAGGGATAACAATCAACACATTTGGATTTAACAGCAGAGCAGACAGTACTTTAAAGCAGTGGTACCACATGGAAGTCTAGAGGAGACGGTGAACTGTGGCAGTGCAGTCTCTTCCCGCCCTCAGTGCCTTGGAGCTCCACTGCTAAGTACCAAGTGTCATGCTGACAGTGAGGTGATACTCTAATGACCTCAATAAAATGGCTTTTAATTCACACCTTCTGCTCTATGAACTGGTTCACTTTTCACACATGGCCTTTGTAGCTGCCCATGCTCCCTCATTCATATCCTCTTGATAAATCCCCCCCATTTCCAGCTGTTTATCCCTGTCAAAAGGACTTAACCTGGATGAAGAATCCTGCTGTCCTGCTTTGATCTTGTTTGTTCTACTTAGCTCCAGGTCCAGTAACTGCTGGAGTTAACACACTGAAAGACAAGATGCTCCCCCTGCTGGTTAACTTGGAATAATACAAGCAAGACAGAAAGGGTCACTGTGATGCAGATGTTGCTCAAAGTTTATCTTTTTTTGACTATGTGATCATTTCCATGTTGAGGAACCCACATGATAAAGAGTTTGTATAGCTGAAAAATGAGATAGAGGTCACTTTTATGGTTTAACATGCATAATACAGTTCTGAGAATCCCCAACAAACAATACAGCCAACGCAACAAGTCATTTCTTTATCCCTATTTTCTCCCTCAAGTGGGAATAAATGTTCAAATCTATGAGTATGCACTTCGTTATTTATTTTACATCCAGGTTTCATGAATAGGGCCATTGAATAACAGCAAATCAATAGAGAATGAAGAGTCTTTGGAAGGCTGTAAAAAATGAGGAGCTGAACACATTAAAAAAAAAAATCCAAACATCAATATGAATGACAAATAAAGCCCTCCCCTTCTATGATGACCAATAAGACCAATTGTCACAGAGCTGTCATCAACGCCAGGTTGGGTGGGCCCCTCTGATTGGTCCATGCACAGAACGCACCGTGGCATTGGTCCAGGTGTTTGCCGAAAGGAAGGAGTCTGTCTTGAGCGTATACACACACTAAAGCAGCAGGTCTTCCGCATTTCCCCACAAGAGATGCGACTTGTCACGACGAATCTAAAGACAGGAGGGAGGAGTCAGTCACAAAGAACATTTTTTTGATTTTTTTTTTGTTTATTTCAGAAACTGTGTCCCTTTTTTGCACAGACTGAATGGTACAATATCACTCTTCGGCAGACAAAAATAAATTCATTGTAAACTATTGCTAGTCTATGATCAATCATTTCAGAATCCTGTCTTGTCCATCTCCATAATTAAATAAATAACAGTCCTTAGAGTACACTGCTAAGCCTCACTACTTAGAGATTTTACAAGGTCGATGCTGCAAAAAGCTAGCAGGCTTTATCCCAAATAATCCTGATACTACAGGTGCAGAGGCAGCTTGTATACACTGCTACAGCAGAAACCACACATGCCTTCAAAGTGACTTCACTCAGTTCTGTACAGCACAAATTCCCACTGTTGATGGCTACTTGCAGAAGTACAGGGCAGTACTGAGATCTGAACCATGTCACTTGTCACTTCCCACATCCATGCATGCCAGGGACGCTCTGAAAGGCCCTAGGTGCAAGTGACAAGGGCAAAGAGGAAGTGAGGCAGCCCCATCCAGCGACTGAGGTCTTCAGGTTTACGGACAGTGGCTGCCCTTCTCTCACCATTTCTTGTTCCGAGGCTTCAGCTCCTCTGCGGCGTTCCTCAGGAAGATGTAGTTCTTTTTCTGGGGGTTGTAGTACTCATGGCCCTGAGGGATTCAGAGTGCCAGTTAGCGACTACATTGGCGCACAATCATTAATAAAGGCCACAGAGAAGAGGGAAACTGTGTAAACTGGAGTAGTAAAACAAAAACATCTGGTTACAACTTTTGTAAAGACTTTACGTCTCCTACCTTCGACCAGTCGTAACTGGAAGCATATGCGAAGATGTTGCCATTCTGGTTGAAGCAGCAAGCTGTAATGGGCTGGTCGAGCTGCTCCGAGGTCTTCAACTTGGTGCGGGCGTCTTTGTCCCAGAAGCTGAAGCGTCCATCTGAGCCCACAGTGGCCAGAGTGCCGTGGACAGGATGGAAGGAGATGGCGTTCACCTGATGGGAGACAAAGAGAAAATGAGGAGGTGAGATGTGGAAACATTATGACTGAGCTGATTAGTGTATCACAGTTACTATATTGTGATGATTAAGTTTGATACGCAAGGGTTATTCAAGGTCACAACATTACCATATCAAATTATTGTTCAATAAAGAGTGAATATTACAACCCTAACCAAAAGAAAAACATAGGATCATCAAATGAGTCTACAGTCACACTAACAGCTCCGAGGGTGTCCACAGCAGTGCTTTGAATTAATGCTAACATTTTGATGTTTTAACTAGGGTTGAATGATGTGGCTGGAATTTCAGGCCTACGTTTAACGGTACAATGTTCACCATCTTTCTTTGCTGTGCTAGCATGCTAATATTTGCTAATTAATACTAAACCCTTTTCACATTAATATTGATGTCAGATATTGAACACTGTACTGGAATGGAAAATGTCCTACGGTATCTGCTCATGGACATGTTTCCAATTACTGAAAGCAGCCTCTCTAATCATTAAAATACAACGTAAAGGAAACACTTTTTATAGTAATGACAGTAATGATTGTCATCTGCCCATCATTTTGCAGAGACATGAATTTAGGTGTTGTGATTGTGTTTTGGGACGCAATAGTTGCTGAAATTTCTAACTGGCCTGTGACTGTGCCCGGGTCCATGAGCAGGAAGTCTTATGCCTGGTTCAGTTCCCTGTTCTGCTATCTTTATATGTCGGATCTATTTTTGCTGGACTGGCGTGTATGGGACAGAAAGAAAAGATCTTGCAACAGCACAAATGTATATAGGCTCCCCCAGCCACCTGTTGGCGGGGGTGATACACCTTGGGGTGGGGCTGCAGCAGCCCTACTTCCCACAGGGGTCATTTACAGAACCTGTGGAGTGCTACTATTTGAGTGAATAAAACCTTTTGTGGCTTCATACAGTCTGATAAATAGCCTCAAGTTATGTCACTTTAACAGTGGCAGCATAATCTCAGAACTTACAGCATAGATGTCCTGTGGAGTGGTTGTGTTAGTTCCATTGGACCTGTGGCACTTGAAGGTAAAGTTGTCTTTGGCTCTGATAGAGATCATAGAAACACATTCATGTCATTGTTTTGCTTCAGATCTTGACAGCAAGAGCAATGACTTTAATTGCGGAAAAAGTATAATAATAATGATTATAGTAGTTACTGACAAGCACGACTTCAAACATTCATCCACTTGTAAGAAATTGATTGTTTTTGGCACTCACGGGTTTGGAGGGTTGATGTAGTGGATGGCAACTCGTCCCTCAATGCTTCCCAGTGCAAAGCCTGTTGGCTTGTTCTGCTTGTCCTTGAATATGGCAACACAGCGGTGCTACAGGATGAAAAATCACATCAGATCCAAGCCAGTTACACATGAAGAATACTAAAATAATATACATCCTTTTATATAACTGGTATCAAAGAAAATGAATAAGGCTGTAGATAAAAATACCAGGTTAAGTGGCACAATGAAAACAGAGGAATATTAGAAGTGGGAAAATAAAATAAAGAGAAAACAGTTAATGGAAGAGTAAACTCCATGTAATCACCTGATGTTTAAGAGGAGAGTCTATTCTGCGAAACTCAGAGGGCTGGTTCTCCAGTTGGTACACTATCAGGCCTCTTTCAGCTGTGGCAACTACTGCCATGGGGTATACCTATATAACAGGGTCACAAAGGTATGAAAATACAAAAATACAAACAACCTCAATCCATCATCCAAACAGCAAGAATTAAAACATGGGTCATAATCCTCAAAAGCCACTTACAACATCTGCACAGTAACTTCTCTCTGGCATCTGCAGAGACATCATGGGATTGGGAGAGCGAGTGTCCCAGAACTGGAGTGAAAACCAGAAAAGATGTCAGGTGTCTCAGTGATACATTAAACACTACAAAGTTTGACACACCACTCATTGATAACATTGGAGGATAGAATTATGTTTTGGAACGAAGTATAATTTCCTATATTGGCTTTAATTTACAAAAGAAATCTCTGTCATAGTCTGTGTGGGAAATAAAAAACTCAAAACACAGTTAGCCTGCCCAAAACTTAAAGTCTTGTAGCTGACTTTATCACATGCTTCTCTGATACTAATTATAATATTTTCAAGTTAACTGATGTGTCGAGGTGGCTGTTGTACCTTCAGTGTTTTGTCCCAGCTGCCAGTCATGATACAGCTGTAGTTAGGGGCTTTAATCCAGTGGATCGATTTGATTGGGCCGTCATGCTGCGAAGAGAAATGATGAGCTGTAAGATGATTCGGCTTCACTCTAGAGACCACATGATTAATCAGAGGGCTCTTATCCAACCTGTGCAATCTGCATTGCTTGATTGCTGTTAAGATCCCACATCTTGGCTGTCTTGTCACAGGAAGCAGTGAAGACTTTACTCCCATCCTGGTTAAAGAGAACATTACATCATAAGAGACTCTATGGCCTGGCAGACGGTGTCTACAGCAGGGCTAAAATGATGAGATGATGATGATGAGACTTACATCACTCCAGCATGCATCCAGCACTGGACCTGTGTGCATCTGTTGGGCTTTGGGGACAGTCTGTCCGTTGTCCTGCACCTCCCAGCATCGGACCTGATACAACAGAGTGAAAGTGAATTAACATTTTTGCATGATACAGACATTATGTAGTACAGGAGTTGGTCGTCATGGAGAACAAGCCTGTCAAAGTTAACGTTATCATATATGTTAATTTATATACACACTTTGTGTAGATTATTCACGTACCAATCATTAGTAGACGCAATTCTGACATTCATGCATCTTACTACAAGTTTTAGTTTAGTTTTATTTTGAACATATTAAAAGAAAGAACAAAACTAAATATAAAAGCAACAAGATTAAATAATTCAAGTAAAAGATTCCATGTTTGAAAATTACTAGTGTAGCAATACCCACCTGACCAATCTATTCTTTCTGTTTTAGTTTCAAGTAATTAATTTAGTTATTGTATAGAAGTAAGCCTTATAATTTACCTTGTTTCTTCTACCTTTTTTTCCTCATTGTTGGCTGCTTTAACTTTTTTATTTCCCTCTGGGATTAATCTATCTATCTATCTATCTATCTATCTATCTATCTATCTATCTATCTATCTATCTATCTATCTATCTATCTATCTATCTATCTATCTATGCTCCTGACTCCCAGCTGTAATCTTGGGTTCACTAAATCAACCTACTGAAAACAATAATAAAACTCTTACATCATTAGCCCAGGATCCACCGATGAGGAAGTTCCCCGGCATGGTGGGGGGGCTGAAGGCCAGACAGCTAATGCTGTCATCTGGTGGTGATGTCACTTCAACATCCTGTCAGTCAAATCAAAAACATAAACCTCATTAAGCAGGAACAGGTGAAGGCTATTCAGAGAGCCAAAATAACAATTTAATGAAAAATTTCTTCTGATGGTTTACCTTCATGGGGTTGTGGCTGTCTGTCGTTGTGCTTCCAAAGACACCTGTCCCCCCTGTTCCAAACCCGGAGCTTGTGCCAAATAAACTCATGGTGCATCCCCGTTATTCCTGATCTGTGCCTGGAAAAGGAAGAAAGAAAGAAAGAAAGAAAGAAAGAAAGAAAGAAAGAAAGAAAGAGAGAGGCATCATGTCAATCATATCACTGGAAGATATTCTCATGTTGCTGTTATTATCAGCAGGTAAACACTAGTTGATGTTAAAAATGACCCAAAAGGTTCAATTACGTTTACTATCAGGCCTAACGTGGATCACAGCACGCAGTGATGAACAAACCTACAATAACACTATGATATAATTGACGTAAAGACATGACGAATAACACTGACGTAAACCAGCTTCACCGCTAACATTAACGCTAACTCTTACTGGCTTTTTAACATTGGCACGTTTATGAACAGAGGTGTATATGTGTAGTTTAACCCTGTGTGTTTGAGCGGATTTAGCAGCCTTATTACTGTAGCCTCGGTGTGGGTGAGAAATTAAACGTGAGCTAACATTAGCATCCCCTGTGTCCGTTTAGCTGTTAGATAATGAACTTTCCTGTGCAACAGCATATTTCAAACGCCAGATTTAAATGTTGTGAAATGTGAAAACCTGCCTCGAAACTACGGGAATATACATACCTTTAATTCTCTTTTGCTATTGCAGGACACAGAAAACGCCAAAATATAATCTCGCGCAGTAAAAATGTGGCGCTTATTCCACCGTGTGTCGCAGTTTGGTGACGTACAGCACAAGTGAAATGATGCAATACCACGACTGGCCGCCGGGAGGCAGTGTGTGATTAAAAGACAATGTGGATATCAAGTAGAGGAATAGAGGGGGAAGTATATAACAGGAGAAGAGCCAGGTGAAACAATAACCTGTGCTCCTGCTCATCACTTTTTGAGTAAATGCTAAATAAAAATCAGGCTGAGCAACAATTGATGGAATCATAAGGAATTGTTGTGTTAGTGTGTGTGTGTGTGTGTGTGTGTGTGTGTGTGTGTGTGTGTGTGTGTGTGTGGTTTTTAACAGTAGCTATGCATATAACCTATTTTTATTTTTATTTCTATGTCATACCAAACATTTGGTATTGCATATACAAAGCATGTGGGAGGGGGGAAAGTAAAGAGACACACACACTCTTCTCCCAGGCTTTTTATATGTTTCATATGTGAAATATGTGTGTGTGTGTGTGTGTGTGTGTGTGTGTGTGTGTGTGTGTGTGTGTGTGTGTGTGTGTGTGTGTGTGTGTGTGTGTGTGTGTGTGTGTGTGTGTGTGTGTGTGTGTGGTTTTTAACAGTAGCTATGCATATAACCTATTTTTATTTTTATTTCTATGTCATACCAAACATTTGGTATTGCATATACAAAGCATGTGGGAGGGGGGAAAGTAAAGACACACACACACACACACACACACACACACACACACACACACACTCTTCTCCCAGGCTAATTTATATGTTTCATATGTGAAATATATAATCTTTGTGCATCATCCATATTTACAAAATCAGCATCTATTTGTATCTTACCAAATAAAAGGACTGCACCCACCTATTCAATTTAATGAGAAAATGTTTCCAAACATTTGACTGGTATTGTATATGCAGTAAACATACAAATAACAAAAAAAAATTAGTTAGGCAGAAGTTACCTGACGTGGGAACCATTTTTCATTACACAGGCTGTTATTCACCTGCTGTGCACATTTAAACAGTAGGTTATGTGACACACAGCATGGTTGCAGCTCCAGTGGGAAATGTAATGAGATCCGCATTGCACTGAGTCAGTGTGCAAAGTTGTATGGCGCATGAATTAAATAGGCTAATTAGATACAATGCATCCCTGAGCCTGAAAACAGTCTGACTGTGCAGCAGAGAAACAATTGGTGCTGGTGCAAGACAGTTCAAAACCTCCTTCAGGTTAAAAGAGTATATGATGAAGATGTGGCCTGAGAGATGGTCAGATAGAGGACCTGTTGGCATGTATCCACCCTGCGGAAGTGTTCTGGAGCAAAACAGATATTTACAACCTTGAATGGTTATTATTACAGAGGTAGGACTGTTTACAGATGTTTGTAGTGGATAAAGAGGACTCTTGGGTTTATATGGGGTTGCAGGAATGACTCATTTAAAGTGACCTATGCTGGGAAAAAACCTCCTGAAGTGACTAGTGTCTGCAGCCAAGGTAACTTTGATTTACAGTTTTGGTTGTTTTAGTTTTAGTTTGAATTAATAAATGAAAGGATTGCCCAATAACTAGTGAAAATAAATTGTTCCAGTGGACCACAGAAAGTCACTTTACTACTTTATTTTAAATGAATTAATACAAGGTTTGTTCCAAGAAGTTAAAAGTTGAGAAGCGGTTAAGCGCATTAGTCAAAGGCCATTTCAGTTTGGTGGTTATGACACATTAACCTCTTCCTCTCAGTTTTATGTTCTTGATACAGTCACTGGCTGTCGTCAAACCTAAGTAGCACATGTATAACCTGTACTTGAAAGTTGGATTCTTGCTTTGTCATTCATCACCCGCCCCCACACCCATTAACCCTCTATTAAAGTAGTCACAGTGAGTGCTTTGCACATTGTTGGAGTAATTCATTGGGGCTATTGGCATGTCCCTTCATGTACCTGCAAGTGCTGCTGCTGATCACCCTCAAACCCCTCAACGATTAGGGTGGACCCGACTTTATTGTTTGAGTTAAAAGATGTCTGTGTTAGAGACAGGATTATGGGATTTCCCCCTTTTGCCTTTTGACTGATCACTTAGGAGGAGTTGGAGTACTCCCATGTGCACTGTGTTGAAGCAACTCTAACCTGAAGAGTAACAAATATTTCACAATAGAAGAGAAGTTTTAAGATTATTAGATAGATTACATTTGATGTTGGAAGTGAAACACTGGCTATCAGGAAAAAAATAGGAGACTGCCACTATACAAGAAGTAAGGTGTGCTAATCACATATTAACAATAGGATCACTTTCAGCGGCCAAAAAATCATGACCAAAGTGGGAAGTGATTGGAAACTTGGGTTTGAAAGGTCGACATCCCCCATCTTATTATCAAGATAGAGAAGTGCACTTTAAAACAGGACATTGATCTTTTGTTGCCCTATTTTCATTGACTCACCCCCGCAAACTCTCCCACTCTTTCCAGATCTTGGTTTATCCCATTCTGAACCCTCCTGCCCCTCCCCTGACACAGCGCCTCAATAAAACCCGTTCCAAAGTTGCCATCAAGAGAAGCGCACGGCTGTATCACTCCAGAGTACAGTGCACAGCAGCAGATGAGTCAATAAAGGATAGTGTATTTTGCTCCCTCGGGTAAAGGTGGACTGTTTATGAAAGAATCGCACCCCCAGGCTAATCTTTCGACTAGTTAGAGCCGCGCGTAAAAAAATGGATAAAATGGTGACAAGCGCTTTGGCGACATTAACGACCCTCCTGGCGTGGAGTTACTGCGTGTTGGCCACTCAGGTCGCCTTTTCCAACTTCTCCATAGACAACGAGGTGCGCTCCAGCTTCATCCAGCGGCGGCTCCGTAACCAGGAGCGCAGAGAGATGCAGCGGGAAATCCTCTCCATCCTGGGGCTGCCACATCGTCCGCGGCCGCATTTCCACACAAAACAAAACTCTGCTCCGATGTTCATGTTGGACTTGTACAATACGATCTCTACAGACATAGAGCCGCCCGGATATTCTTACTACAAACCCCTATTACCAACCCAGGCCTCCCCTATGGTGACCCCACAGGACAGTCGCTTCCTAGATGACGCAGATATGGTGATGAGCTTTGTCAATCTCGGTAAGTTTCCTATCTGACTTTTTTAAGCCTTTACTCAATAAAGAAAAACAAACTTAAAAGTTAATGGGATAAAAGGTTAAGTGCTAAGATATGTGATAAAGATGTATAATGTGTCTGTGATGTTTATTTCTTATCTGCTGCCATGGTGTCACTGACAACCTCTTAACTTTTCTACATGGATGTAAATCACTATCATAATTAAAATATCTTCATAAAAATGATTACATTTCTTCTTGTTTTTGTTAATAGTTTTTTTGTGTGTGCAAGTAACACAATAACAACTTTATCTATTCATCTTGGTCAGAGATCATATGATTCAATTAATTTTCAGTGCTTTCCATTTTGTTGTCCAGTTCTCTTCAGCAGAGAGCATTAGATAAGTGTGTGTGTGTGTGTGTGTGTGTGTGTGTGTGTGTGTGTGTGTCTTGTGAAAGCCAGGGTGTCTCTGACTTTGTGGCTTTTGGGTCACTTTCTTCACTAGAAATCAAGCATTATGCATTCCGAGCTGTAAATGTTATGACAACATGCCTGTATCCGATTTCCCCAGAATCCCTTCAAAGCTCTGGGGGAGAGGCTTTAGTATGGCTTTGTTTCGCATGACTAGGAATTGAATGGGCATTTCTAAACCCCCTGGGGAGTGAGAGAGAAGTTGACTGAGACCAGGATACAAACTGCATCTAAACACATGTTATTGCTGCAGTAATCTCTAGTAGTGCAGGTGCGCGTGTGTGTGTTTGCAGAGTACTCCTGGATCTATATGTGCCTGTTTATATGTTTGTTTGAGGGGCGTGAATCACGGGAGGTCACAGGTGGGAGTCAGGGCTTACTCGGACATTGAATTTATAAAAGGCAAATCCTGCCTTTGTTTCCCTTGGAGATCCTACGGCAGCTCTGATATCACTATGGTGAAACAGTAGACGGCACGGTGCCTGTGGCTCTTATCCGGATGTGGGGTTCCATCCAAAAGCAACCCTTATCTTCTTTACGCCCCTCTCCTGCCTCAAGGCTCGGAGGAAGGTTATAGGTCAGTTGTGAAAGGATGAAGTTTGTTCATCTGAGAAACATCTCCAAGAAACCTTTAACCTTCCAGTCTGTTTGTTTGTGCGCCATTGAGGTTGAACTTAAGCCCGCAAATGAAGAACCATTCAGAGTTTTTTCAATCAGCTCATAAATGTGTAGTTAATACAAAACATTTGGAGAAACATTTGGTTTAAAAAAAAAACAATCTGAAAGTGCATAACATAACATTTTATGTCCTCAGTCATGAACTTTTAACTGACAGTCTTTAGCTAATGAGATCTGGAAACATGGTCTCTGGAAACCCCATAGCAGATTTATGTGGTTCCACATCTGAAGATTTTGATTATAAAGAGGAAGGAGGAAAAAAGACACAATGAATGTGTATTATTTCTCTCTTGAGCCCAGAGTGGCCTCCTGTGCTGATGATTGTCAGAGTTTTTCGCTCAAGCTCCCACATTGTGACTCTAGCTTGGTGGTCCCTGGATGATCGCTTCAAGACCCAACTGGATTATGGTATTTCCATTTCAAAGACCACAGCTTCCAGTGTAAGGGAGAGCTGCTGTAGAGCTCCCAGTGCACCCAGGTATATCCTGCAGGTAGACCACACTTAGAAAAAGGTCCTATTATTTTATATAAATTAGCCACATTTACTCAATATACTTTAAGTGAAAACAGTTTTGTTAGAAGGTCAGCTTTCTGAAAAGTACTTTTCATTAGTTTGACATTATTGGAGCGCTTGTCTCATTATAAAGTCTCCACACACACACACACACACACACACACACACACACACACACACACACACACACACACACACACACACACACACACACACACACACACACACACACACACTATACTTTATCACATGCTCATACATGTAATGCGGCTGCATATGTTTACTTGTGTTGGAATGCCAAACCGCACGCCATACTCCAGAATCACCAGCAGGAAGCATTCGTCTCATTGTCATGCAACATTACACAAGGCAGCTGCTGTTGAACTGCGCATTTTTTTCTTTTGTGCATTTGTTAATAAACAAATAGATTCCATGTAGTGCCGAGGCCTACACTTTTATCGGCCACTTAGCTGTTCTGCAGCTCTCTGCTCTGCTAAACTTCACGTTGGACCTGCTTGTTTACTGCTGCTGTAGTCTTTGCCTGGAGACGTGTACACATGCGTTCAGTATGGGCTTCTCTGCATTGACCAAACACACACCTGTGGAGCATGGGAAAAGGCTTAATGACCAAAAATGTCACTGGCTTTCATTATGAAAGAAAGAGCACACAACGCTCTCCCAACAGTTGGAGGAAGACTTTGTCGCTGAAGAACAGAGGGAGTATTGTGTTTTTGAGAATTTGTCCTGCTAAGCTGATCTGTAGGTAGCATAAGGAGATCATACTAAGAATTTCTTTTGCCGCACCAGAAAATCTCATTAACGTTCTTATTATTTATACATCTGTGTGCAAAATAATTGCTTTCTCTTCCCTCAGAAGCTCCAGCAGTAATTACTGGGTGACATCCCCTGATATGATACTTTTACCTCATTTCTGTCTTATAAACTTTATTGACAAACTCTGCATAAGGCTCATAGCTCACTTTGTCACCAAGACACAGTGCTACATACTACAGCAGATTTATGCATAGGTGTAATATTTGTTAAGCCAAAGCATTTTTAGTCATTCCTTTAATCTGCAAGAAAACAGCTTAGGGTGTGAACGATGTTGTCAAACCTGTCAACACATGCAGACATTCAGTGGTGTGAATGGACAGAAAACGTTCACTTGAGGAATAGACTTACTAACTTTAATCAGTTGTAAACTCCTAAATAAAATGACTTGAATAGACTGATGCACAGACATTAATAATACTTGAAGCAATGATTATTTTTCACAAAAGTCATATCCCATCAGTTTTGTGACTTGTTTTTGTGCAGACATTGTGATTCATCTTAAAACCACCCACACTGATTTGTAAAAAAAAATCCCCACTTACTATAAAATTGTAATAGGTTAATGATAGCTCCGTGGCTGTGTGGCCCTGCGGTGTCAGGAGCAATGTGAAGTGTTGAAATGCCTCCCAGAGGGAAGTTTGCATATCTGAGGTCTGATCTCTGCAGCTAATGGTCCCTAACGTAAACACACCGAGTCCTTACAAGCAATTATTGCTTTCATAAAAACACCCCTCGTTCCCTTCCAGCATTTAATTGCGGTCAAACAAATGACTCGCAGGGTTCAGAATGCACTGCTCTTAACGATGAGCGGGCTGTGTGTGTTTTTGTGTCATTAGAATTGTTTTTAGAAGACTGAGTCAGTTTAGTGCTATGAAATAAATGTTGTGCTTCGAGTCTTGGGGTCGTGCGTGTGTGTTTGTCTGTGTGCTGAAACAATAGTGGACCATCCGTAGGAACACACAGTGATGTCATGATGATGTCATGGTGTATGTCAGTGGGCAGGATGTGTTTAAGGTGGCTAATCGCTGCTGCGCTCTGCGTACCTTCACCAGAAACCTCCACTGCTCTTTCCAAGGACAAACACATTGACTAATGCTGTAAAAACACAACACTGGAAAGCTTCAGGAAGCTTTGGGGTCTTTCTGACCACCGTTCTCCTGGAAAGTCTGAGTTTTAGAGTGCCTCAGCTGCCTCAGGATTGGGTGGAAACCCCACAGTGCCACCAGCTACTGCTGATTTACATTATCGTCTACAATAAATATTAAATGACTGGACAGTGGGTCATGGCAAAATGATCAGGGATGTGTGGGTGGTACAGAGTCTGGTATTTAAGACACACATGTATGTGTGAGGCTCTCTGCACTTTATGTGAGTGTGTTTATAAAAGCACACTGGCTGCTGCGGTTTTCCGGGCAGTGCCTTACCAGGCCTTTTCTTGTGGTCAGCACATGTGTGCAATTTAAACAGGGAGCCAAACTGAGCCGTGGGTGTGTTTTTTCTCCCCCATATTGGCATGTATGGCGGACTTGACTTAAGTGATGTTTAGATCAATCACTTGACTGATGGAAGCAGGATTTTTCCTATTTCTGACACAGTGCTTCCGAGATGTGGGCAGAGGGACACACATCAGAGGATTGTTTGAATCAGCAACAGTTTTGACAGACTGGTTTACCATCTCACAGTGGTTTGCCTTCTCCTCATAATGTACAAACGTTCATTTTGAGAGTTAGAAGCACTATTTTACTGTGTGTATGTCAGTAGGGCAGAAAACAATCAACCATTAATCATGGTAGTATCATACTTGTGCAGATTATAAATGAAGCACTTCAGGAAAGGATATAAAAGCCTTCATCAAATGTTGATTGACAACTTGTAACCTCAATCATTGTACTAGTAAAACAAACACCAGCTCTTCTTGTTTGATGCACACTTATCCTCTGTTTGTCTCTTCCCGACAGTTGATCAGGATCAAGACCTTCTGTACCAGCAGCACAAAAGGGAATTCAGATTCGACCTTTCCCGTATTCCAGAGGGAGAGGCCATCACAGCAGCAGAGTTCAGGATTTACAAGGTTTTCATTCAGGAACGCTATGAGAATGAAACATTTAGAGTCAGCATTTACCAGGTCCTGCAGGAACCTTCAAACAGGTACGGGTGTTTTCTTTTCAGCTCTTGTCAATATCTTTCAATACTTTGTGCTAATAAGCAAATGTTAGCATGCACATTAAATACACGTTAAACACCAGCATGTTAGCATTGATAGCATGCTGACATAAGCAGTTCAACGCTTTAACTAAAGTAGCTTCAGCTTCAAATAGTTGCTGATGCGGCTGGTTACGCTTAAATTGTTTGATAGTGCGAGTACTGCCAATGAATTTTCATTCACATCTTAATGGGGTGGTGCCAGAAATCTCAAAAATCTGAGGGGACATTACAAAAACAATCTGAATTGATACCTCTGGAGTAGTTTGAGTAAACTAGCCCTTTAAAGGCTCTATTAAACAACCTACTGTACCAGGTCTTCACACTGACTGCATGTTTCATTGCTACAGATGATTATCCTCTTATGTTAGTGACACAGTGCAAGTAGTGTGGTTGAGTTTAAACAAACAGCTCCTGCTACTGTGTTTTTCTGTGAAAATGGGTTGTTAGCTTCGTGCACACAGATCTGTCTGCTTTGGCTGCATCGCTCCACGTTCCCTGCTGGTTATTTCTGCTGATGTTAGTGTCAGCACTGAAGCTGTTTACACAGACATTAGTGTCAATTACAGACACAGAGAGGTTCTCTCCTGAGCCAGTTCACTCTCACACAGTCAGAACAGGACTCCCCAGGAGACCAGCATTTATTACATGAAACTCCCACCACAAATAACACCTTCAACCCTCAAGATGTCAGTTCACTTCTTTTCTCTCACACAGGTGGTTATGCCTTCAAGTTTCTGTCTGTCTGATTGTCTGTAGCTCTGTTTTGTCTGTCAGTCTGCCAGCGTCTGCCTTGTTACTTTCACAATGTTTTCTTGTTTCACGCCACATTTGAAACAGCATGACAGATTTTCTGACTGAAGGATAATTACACTTTGTTCAAACCCCTCCTGATAAATCACGTTCCACCACCTACATTAAAAAGTCTCTAAATGTAATTTACCTGCTTGCTGCAGCTTGCAGGGTGGGGGTGGAGGGTCATGTGCCGGTAGTAAATTTGAAGTACTTCATCGGTGACAGTAGGGCTGACGACAGCGTTAAGATCAACACCATTGTCATTCACAGACACAAATAAAGCCCACTCCTCACAGACGAGCAGGCGGCAGAACAAAAGACAGACGTTTTCTACCTGAGGGTCTGAATTCAGTGTGTAAACACAACTATTGTCTGTGAAATCTACCTTCAAGACAAGTCATATCAGTGTAGGGTTTTTCTCCTGCGATGTTAAGAAAGTGCTCCTTTGATCATTTTTCAGGGTGTTACATGTTAAAGTGGATTGCTACATTTTGAAAAAAATGACAAAATGTAACCTTTAATTTAAATAATTGATTGATTATTTTTGAATACATTTGTCCTTCCTGCTAAATTAGATTTTGTATTACAAAGTCTAGGAAAAAGAGAAACAAAATACAAAAGACTATTTATTAATTATTTTTCTGTTCTGTAAATTCATTTAGTCTGTATTTACTGTGTAGTCAGAAAAACCCTGTTGGCACATTTCAGTTGTGTTGGCTCAGAACTCCAACGCTTTGGTCGACTCACAGCTTTGATTTTTATATCCACATCTGATGAACAGTGTAGAGATTGTAGCCCTTTTTTATACACAGTCTGCCAATTTTAGGGGACTGAATATTTTGACATGTTAATAAAAGGTTATCATGTTTATATTTGGTTTCCCTTGCAGTCAGTGACTGGCTGAAGTCTATAACCCATGGACATCAGCAGACAATTAGTATTTTCCCTGGTGATGCTCTAGCTGTACTTGTACTGTAGCCATAATTATTTCTTGCTTATTTTCAGGGCTTTTTGCCTTCAGCATGGTCTTCAGCCAATGAAACACATTCTCAGTTGGACTGAGGTCAGCTGTCTGGCTTAGCTCATCTTTTTCTGCCCCATGTCCCTTTCGACACTCCTACATGTACAACATTCCAGCATTTGGTCATAATATTTCTTGGTTGCCTTTATGTATTGTTTTTCTGTTGCTTTGTCCTAGATTGGTTGAAAATGTACACAAATCCTACACTGTTCACTCAATATGGATGTTTGGACAAAAATAAACTGTAGGTATTACAGGACCACACATGTAGTTTTGCACTTTTTAGCCTATTAAATACTCATTTTGTATAATTTACATGAGAACCAACCATTTTCGTAAACATGGCATTCGCTTTCACATTGTTTTCCCACCATCCAGGCTGCCATTTGTTTCCATTAATTGCCATTATAAATTAGATCACTTTAGCAGAAACATAGAAATATGTAATCCATCACATCAGACATTTCATCACTGTTGTGTTTCTGTTATTGTTGTGTAGCAACGCAATTGCAAACAGGAACGCTTGAAAGTTTTCTTTCTTCATCCTCTGTGATGTTGCATCCAAGAAAATGATGTTGCATCCTGAGATTTCAGTCAGTGCAAAAACAGGCATCTTATTTAAAGAGTATTTCCAGTGAAAACCTATGTTTTGATGGGGTAGGCACATGTTGGCTGAAATGTGGATCAACCTTGACTTAATTATGTAATTACGTATAATTCTTCCCTCAGTGAAGTGGAGCTGCTGCTGCTGGACCAGCGAGAAATTTGGGCTGCAGAGGAGGGCTGGCTGATTTTTGACCTTACTGCCACTAGTAACCTGTGGGTGGTGAACCCTGAGCAGAACCTCGGATTGCACTTGGTCTTGGAGGACAGCCACGGTCAGTCACTGCCATACATGAAAGAGCAACAACAGTTGAAAGACTGCAGCTTTTGTGTAGCATAGTGATTTAATGTTACAAAGACCATCATCACATATTGAGTAAATCTTTGTAGTGGGTGCTCACAGAGTTCAAGTCATGAATGTGGTTGTTGTGGTCATATTAGGATAAACAATTTATTGTTAAGTGGGACTCATAAGTCTTGTTCACCCTCCTGATCTGCTTCTCCCCCTGTAGGCCAGAGGAGGAGCCCCCAGCTGGTGGGGCTGCTGACAGGCAGCGGACCCCAGGACAAGCAGCCCTTCATGGTTGCCTTCTTCAAAGCCAATGAGGTGCGCTTCCGCAGCATCCGCTCTGCCCACGGTCATAAGGGGCGCCAGTCTAACCGCTCCAAACCCCAGAGGACTGTACATGATGCACTAAAGGCAGTGGAGGCGGCAACAGGTGTCTGACCCCTTCAGATATCATCACTATAGACATTACTCAAGGCCTATAATGACTCTGACTCACTGGTATTTTATACTCACTAACTTAATATTTGCATGTTTTCAATTTCAGATAATCTGGGCATCTCCAAAGAGGGATGTAAAAAGCATGAGCTGTATGTCAGTTTCAGGGATTTGGGATGGCAGGTATAATACAGAACCGTCAATCTTATTTCATTGTATTTCATTTCACTCCAAGATCAAAAAGTGACATTTGACTGAACCTTCATCTGTGGTTTTACTCTGATCAGGATTGGATCATAGCACCAGAGGGTTATGCAGCATACTACTGTGAGGGGGAGTGTGCTTTTCCTCTCAACTCCTACATGAATGCCACCAATCACGCTATTGTGCAAACTCTGGTAAGTCCCGAACAGTCCCTGATGACAAGCCCTTTAACTGCAGACTCCATATCTCTATGACAGCTGACTTATGCTTTTTCTAACCGCAGGTGCACTTTATCAACCCAGAGACTGTGCCCAAGCCTTGCTGTGCCCCCACACAGCTCCATGGCATCTCGGTGCTCTACTTTGACGACAGCTCCAACGTCATCCTCAAGAAGTACCGCAATATGGTGGTCAGAGCCTGTGGCTGTCACTGACTACTCGACCCCCCTCCACTGGGTTCTGCAAATCCAGAGGGACACTTAAGAGAGGAGGAAGCACAGGGTCCAGAGACAAGAGATGATTGACTGCCTGTCACAGAATAAGCTTTAATCTGGGGATTGTATTTATGACATGGCAGCTGAACCGCCCGTGCAGTATTAACCACTACCACAAACCATTAGATAAAGTGGTCACAGAGAAAAGTTGAGCAAAGAATTTTAAGCAAGCGAAGAACTTGTGTTTTCCTTTCAGTGTGAGTGGGAGAGGTGCACTAAAATTACCCAGAGCAGTGTGAAGTTGCTTCACAGACGAAAAATTTAAGAAAGTAAAAAGTTACTCATATTTATCCCTACTGGCAGAGATCATATAACACAAACTGTACCTGCATTTGAATTTTGTTGAAAATATTGCCTGGGTGGAAATGTGCATTTCATAACGGATCTCACAGCTCATAAAACTTTGGATCTCCATCGTCCTGTTATACCGCTGCATCGTCTTTTGGAACAGCTGGATGACCTTGTGTTCTGTGTTCTCTCAAACTTAACTGGTGTTGAACTGGTGTTCAGCAGGCCAGTTGGAGCAGATCAGGTGTAAGACATCTGGCAGTGTGTCTGTGTGCTGCTGATGTAGAGGAGCTGGGTGAAGAATGACAGCCGAGACTGTTAATAACGGTGTGTGTGGGATTGAAAGGTCTGGCTACTCCTGGTGCAAACGTATATCACTGGGCTGGTGAAAGGCACACAGTCTGTAAGATGTCAGTGATTGATCTTCACGAGACGGATGTCAGGTTTTGCAACATCAGCCCCACTGCAGCTGCCTTCTGGCATCAGACCAGAGCTACAGGAGGGCAAAGAGAAGCTGTAATTTTATTTTGTCAGATTAAAGGAGTCAAATAAATTGAGACTATCAAAGAAGACGTAGGTGTGATGTTTTTACCTCATTTGACCTCAGTTATGTTCCTTACAGTGGCATTCAAAACACCTTCTGCTAGTCATTTTAATACATTTTGAGACCATAAGTTCCCCCTTCTCACCGCAAGGTTCTTTTAATGTCAGTTCTGGGGCTTTTGATCATGTCACACCATTTTTCTCAACAGAAAAGAAAAATGGAAATTTGAACATGTACAATTCCAAGATGTTGAACTTGTATTTCTCTATGTCCTGAAGAAGACTGAGTGATGTAATCAAAAGCCCCAGAACGGCCACTAAATGGTCATTTTTGTCAATTAGTAAATTGATCTTTTATTTTGTGATTTTTGTAAAGCTTTGAAAAAACTTGCAGGGGAATTTTACACAACATTTTTTATTTATCAGAAAGCGAACTGTTTCACAAGTTAAAGACCTGATCTGTTTGTGCTCTGACTGCGACATCAGAGTGAGTCTCTGGTCCACATTTCAGTTTTGTCACATTCAGCTGATTGTGCATTTAGAGTACTTAGAACAACACAAGCATCTCCACTCTTATTATTGGGGCAGACATTTAAAAGTGGCATCAGTACAAAAAGCAAAACTGCTATAACTTTAACAACCAAGCTGACATTCACCAAGAAGCCAAACGCTTCCAGCATAGCATATTACAACACTGCCCAAACACAGATCGTTATCTTAAATAGAAAATTAGAGGTAGAAGATTTAGAGCACTAAATCTTGCTGATACAATCAGAAAGAGAGTTGATTGTCAATGTGAAGATTCACTCAAACTGAATAATATATTATCAGAATGAATTTGGAATGAAATCTATTGTGTGTTCATGAAAAACTCTTACATAATATTAAACAGAAGAGAAATAAACAATCATATCATCAGCAGTGAAAGACCTGAGGGAGAAGCTTTCTTTGCTCTTCAAGGAACGTGGGCTGATTTAGTCAGAACTGCTAGCAATAATATGAACACTCACTTTAAACTCAACCAATATTCTCTGAACCTGTACAGGAAATTTCTCAAGTTCATTGTCACTGGAGCAGCTCCAGGGTTTCTCTCTGTGGTACCAAAGATTTAAACAATGGTTCCCTGCAGTTTCTCACCAAACTGCACTGAATAGCTTTTCAACCTGTGAATTCTGTCATGACCTGATTGTGCTAAAGCTTACTGAAAATGTCATGTTTAACTCAGAATCAAGACACATCGACAGTATGTGATCCCTGACTTACCTTGATAAATACAGTGCTAATAAAAGACTACATCTAGGGGATCCTGAGATCTTTCATCTTTAGCTGTTGTTCCTTACATACAAATTCAAAAGACAATCAAGCACTGAAAAAGGATTTAGGAGGTAGAGAAACAATAAATAAAGGCTGACTATAGCAGAGTTTAAAACAGCCTGATTCACTCCCCTCTTTATGACATGCAATTAGTGCCTGGACCTCGCAGTTCAGGGGCTGAATTATGTCTCCTCCGGACTGCCTCTACCTCCTTCTTCTGCCCCCCAGCTGGCCTCTCTGGCTCTGTGGAAACCTGGATTTGTGATGCCTTTAGGGATACACACTCTCCCTCTGACTTCCTGGGTGAGGTTTCAGGCTCTGGGGATGGTGAAGGCTGGGGGGCTGAGACAGGGGTGAGAGCTAGGCAGACGTCCCCCACGCTCAGCTGGCGGCACTGCAGGCCACAGAGACGGGCAGTCCTCTGAGGGCTGCAGGATGACCAGCCCTGCCCACGCACAAAAAATGGATACTCCACATAGACATCCACCAACTCCTGGAGGAGGAGAAGACATACCAACAGAATTATTAGAGAGAAATGCAGATTGTACATTTGCCCACAAGAGGGTGTCATTCCAGTTTTACTTGTACTGAGTTATGGTGAGAAGATGGAGAAAAGTCTTTAATGATTTCAGACCCTGTTTGAAGCCACCCGCACACCCAAGATATAGAGTTTTGGTTTAACTGCACATTTAACACATACTCTTTGTTGAAATTAGTGATTACGATCAGTAATTATTTAAAATTTTAAAATGTATTTGTGTTAAAATCATTTGAAATGATGTGTCAACTTTGTAAGTATTCTTTTTTTATTATTCTGATGACTTTTTAGTTGTTGAAAAGTAAAACAATCCCAATAAAAACTGAGGCGTGGTAGCATGCTTTGTTGTGGAAGCACCAAACTGAGACATTTTCAAACTCTACACAGTGGCTTTAAAGGATAATAATGCTGTCATTATTTTTGTATTCTGTTATTATCAACAAATTGCACGAGGAGACCAAAATTAAAAATATGTTCGTCTACACTATTTCCTACTGAAGATATAAATCTTTAGACACGGGTTACAAAAAGCCTAGGTTATCTGGTTAAATAGCTGAATGTTGTATCTTTATAGTGAATGCAGCTCAGGAGTAAATACTGCATTTGTTGCTGACTATTTTTAGCCGCGGATCAATATGCATTTGGTGTATGTGGGTCTGACTCAACATAAACAACAATGCCTATGTTCATCACAAGTAATGAACATGTCATTCACTGTTGCACGAAGGAATAACCTAAATCAAGCTCTGGCTACACAGGCGATACTTAGTCGGATCACTTAATTGTTGGTTTTGGCTGCAACAAATGATTATTAATCTTGGATTGTTTCTTGATTGATTGAGCAATCGTTTAGTCTACAAAATACTAAATAATTTTGTAAAAGTGGCATTCATGAGTTCTTGGTAATGTTTTTTGATTTTTTTGTTTATTTGTTTTTGACTAACAGTTATTCAATTTATAGTCATCAAGTATATCACAAAGAAAAAAAACAGCAAATCGTCAAATTTGGGGAGCTGGAACCAAAGAACATTTTGCAAAACTGAGTTTAAAAAATGTAATTAAAATTCTTTTGATCAGCTAATCAATTAATTAACCAATCGTTGTAGCTCTAGTTTTGGTCTTTCAATGGACTTTTTTGACAACAACAACCAGCAGCCTTATCTTTTCACATGGTCTCAACTTGACTGTAGGGCTTTTGTCTTTAAAAATTTGAGAAGATTCTAGAAGTTGTACTGTATATCTTAACCCCATTCATCTAAAACTGATAGATTTACTACTTAAGGAGAACAGTGATAGTTGCTGGTGGAGGGTCTGCTGTGAATGGTGATTAACCAAAAGGGATTTTACTTCTTTTCCCCTCTCGTGCTTCACCTGGGACTGCTGGTCATGCAGCAGGATGAGGAGGCGTGAGATGGAGGAGGGGGAGGCTGAGGGGGAGATGCTCTGCACTGTGCAGCAGCTCAGGCGCAGGTCTGGGCAGGCCAGTGAGCCAAGCAGGAAGTCCTCTGTCTGCAGGTGTTCCACCCTTCTCAGCCGACCATCTCTGAGCTCGATCAGAGAGCCGGCCACAAAGTGAGGGAGCAGCCAGGGAAAACGGTTCCTAGAGGAAGAAGTGGACGAGGAGGTGTTGGTTTGCTCAGAAGAGGGGAGAAGAGGAGATCTTGATGCATCCTCTGTTGTGGAGGTGTGTGTGTTGTTTAACTTATCAGGAGAAACCCTTATGAAGGAATGTAACAATGGTCCAGAAACAGGATGTTTGAGAGCCTTTGTTGATTTGTGCAACAAATCATGTTGCAGTGTGAGGTCCCCACGAGGAGAGTGAGGTAGGCATGTGCTCAACGAGGGTGGACTTGCTTTTTCTCCTCTTCTGTCTTTTCTTCTCACATAAGGTCCTTTATTCCTCCCATTGCTCTGCCTCTCTGTGTGTAAACTCTTGTCCCTTAATGTCTTGAGCTGCTCCCAGCTGTACTCTCCACCCACCCTTTGGAAACCCTCAGCGACTGGAGAGACAGGGTTGAATCTGGAGGGGTGGTGTGGATGGCGTGGGTGGAGGCTGATGTCTCTTTGGCGACCAGACAAGTGAGGGTGGTGTTGATAGTGGTGAGAAAAGTCCCATCCAGTATGAAGGGGATTGAAATCCCTCCACTCTGCCCAGCCATGATGCTCCCTGAAAGCTGAGAGGACGTGAGGTTTGGACCTGGTGGATGTGTGCGTCTGCGTCCAGGGCTGATAGAGTGCAGGAACTTGTCTTGGTACGGGCTGGAATGGGCTTGTGTGTTTTATCTTAAACTCACTGTGGATCTTGTAAGGATAAGGCGCCTTGAACATGGTAGCATCACACTCCTGTTGCTGCTGCTGCTGCTGCTGTGGCCGTGATGTGCTTGGTCTTTGGTCCCTCTTTTTCAGTGGGAGGCTGTCCCTGCCTGTGACAAGGGTTGGGTTTGGTGTAAAGTTCATTGGCTCACATTCGCTAGTCACTCACAGAGGTGCTGCATGCTCTTCTGCAGAAGTTGAGGAGGTGTAGTGATCATGTGACACAGATTCCATTAATCTATTGGCAAGCATTGCAGATAGATAGGTCCAAGGTCATCATGATCTGAAAAGTAGAAGAAACACACATTGGGGTGCTTTCTGTCTTCACAAACAAGACAGTAAACTGGAGAAAATTATATTTAAAATTCAGATTGCCGGTCTGTCACTGTCTCTCTCTTTACAATGTACGTAAAGGACCAGTGTGTAAGATTTAGAAACATGTAGCAGTGAGGTTAGAGATTGCAATCAAATGAACACACATTATTTTCTCTCCCCCCTTTCCAAGCATGTAGGAGAACCTACAGTGGCCACGAAAATGCGAAAGGCCCTCTCAAGAGCCAATGTTTAGTTTGTCCATTCTGGGCCAGAGTACATGGTGGAAGAGGAGCCGCTCACTATATAGTGTATAAAGGGCTAATTGTAAAGTAACAAAAACACAACCATTCTTATTTTTTAGGGGATTATACACTAATCAAAACATTCTTAGGAATATTATATTCTGACAAGTTATACAACTGTCTGACAACTAAATTCTATACTGCACCTTTAAAGGGGAACCCCACTGATTTACACGTCAAAGTCTGTTCAGCGGCCTCGAGGAGTACGACTGCATATGTGAAAAAAGTTGTGTAAAACCTTTTATCTTTTGGCTTCAGAGATGTCTGATAAATTAATAAACACTAAAGAAAATGAAGAAAATCTGGGGTTGTGTTGTTACAAAGAAGTGAGATTACAAGACTTCTGTACTTCAGGGCCACATAAGCTACTACTAGCATAACATGCCTGAATCTGTACAGTTCAGTGAATGGAGTCGGGTTGCATTGTGTTAACCACAATATAGGCATTGGGGTTTGACAAGGAAGATGAATGTGTTGAGTAAAAAAGACAATACTGATAGTTCCGCGGCATTCAATATTTAAAACAAAAACTGTCCATTGTGAGTGTTATATGACTGAAATGCTATTATACTCTTCTAATAAATGACTCTGCCTGTTAATATCCTCTTGACATCTCAATAACTTCACCATCAGCTCCGAATTAAAGCTTTCCAACCACCAATTACTGGGGTATTGATGATTTTAATGGAAATTAAATTACTATGGTAACAATGTGTGGTTGGTGAAAGAATGAACATAGTGAGGGCAAGGCAGAGTAAAAAGATGGGATGGGTGTGAAGTTCTAGGTTAGATTGTATTGCTGTATTCAGTGTTATTTGCATAGATATAAAACACTAGATGCAATGTTACGTCATAACTCATGGGATGACCGTGTTGCTTACAATTGCCAGTTATGGGCAGAGACTATGGTTGTCAGCTGTGCAGCACCTAACAGCTTCACTATAATAACCTTATGAGACCAAGAAGGCTGGCATCACTTTCCCTACGGCAGTACAGAGTAGATGGTAGATTTATTTGTTACGTATTGTCACTGTCGGGCTTAAACCTTTTATGTGCAAAATCATTATTTTTAAGAAAAAAGAAAGAAAAAAAACCTGTTAGATGCAAAGGAATAACAAAATTTAGTCACAAGCTCTTTTTTAATACATTTCATTGGTTAAATGTTTGTAAAAACCCACAGATAAACATGAAGGCTGACCAATAGCATTGATTTATGGAAAAAAAACTAGGACTAGGTCATTTTACTGTTAGCTACAAAGTAACGTTAAAGGACCAGTGTGTAGGTCCCCCCCTCCAAACATGTAGGAGAAAATGCTTGGCTTTGAGACAAAAAACATGAAAGGCCCTCTCAAGAGCCAGTGTTTGGTTTGTCCATTCTAGGCTATTGTAGAAACATGGCAGCACAATATGGTGGCCTCTGTGGAAGAGGACCATGGACATACGTATTATAAGAGCTGGATAGGGCACTGCCGCTCTGCCTTGCAGCCAATTTTCCCCAGTGACCGTTTGCAGCATTGCAGTGAAAAATCCCCCTGCTGCCTCAAAAGCAATTTCCCCATAGACCCCATTGTAAAAGAGACATCTGTAAAACTGCTGCTAGGACACCTCACACTGCAAACAAGACAAATATGACTGTTTCTATTACGAATTTTTGATCCATCAAGGTTTCATATTTGTAAAACTCCATTCGAGCCAAGACAAGTGAAATCTGTGACGCCACCACAATGTAAAGTCTATTTGCTGAACGGGAATTTGCCAGTTGGGGAAGCACCTGCATATTCAGTAGTTGGGCCACACAGTGTAGAAACAAATCTGGAAGCTAGAAACTTTTTTAGGTGCAAGTGCCAGGCGGGCAATTCTTATTAGACTGAATAGGTGCCATTTTCGGCCTGGTATCCAGCACTTATAATATATCCATGAAGAGGACTCGCTCCCTATGTAGATATAAAGGGCTCATTCTACGGTAATGAAAAAACAATTATTCTTATTTTCAAGTGATAATACGCTAATACAAGCATACTTATGAATATTATATTCCATTTCTGCCAAAGAGAATAGAGTACCAGCTGATTCCATGACAATCAAGTATAAAATAAACATACAACATGTTAATGTCAAAGTGAAGTGCTCGTCTTTACTCCTAAATCCTATTTCATAATATCTCAAGACAAATCCAACATGCCGGCTATGTTACAATTTACACAAAAAATGAGGCCCAGGCAAATCACCATGTTAATGTTACATGTTCCCCACATCCAGCTGACCCAAAATTAGCCGCCTTGAATTCTGCAATCAGTCATCATATATTAGAAGGACTTGTTGTCAGTTACTTCATTGCTCTGTGCATAAAATGTAAGAACCACTGAGACAGACAGACATAGAGGGTGAAATACATTCCCTGAGAGCAAAATAATTATCTTAATTTACTTATTCCTGAATTCATCAATTAATGTTTAACATTCAAGCATTGTTGCCATGCACTTCAGGATATTAGCAATGTTAATGAGTATTTGTCAGTAAGTTAGTGTGTGTGTGTGTGTGTGTGTGTGTGTGTGTGTGTGTGTGTGTGTGTGTGTGTGTGTGTGTGTGTGTGTGTGTGTGTGTGTGAGAGAGAGAGAGAGAGAGAGACAGAGAGCGAGAGAGAGAGAGCACAAAATATATCTTGCCCTATGCACAATTCATGCAATTAATAATATATTAATATATCACAGTAGAAGTGCTTCTCTCTTGTGTTTCTGATTGTAATTGCCTTTAGGATTACTACATAATAGATTATGTAATGTAATGGCCATGTAATTAGCCATTCAGAATACGACAGTATTCTACAGTACAATAAGACTTCTTACATACTAAGTTTAGGCAAAATTGAAACAATTGCCTGTAATATAAATGCATAATTATAAGATTATCTTTGTGATTGAAAGCATGATTTGTGCCCTTGAGGACTATTATAATAAAAAATCTACCAAAATATTTGCTCTTGTGGTTCATTCTTGACAGGCACAGTTGTTTTATGCTCATTACTTTGAATTTAAAAAAAAAAAAAAAGGAAAAAACTGTATTTGTGTATTGCCATAGATTCCAAATACAGCAAGTTTAAAACTGGACCCAGGTAAGATGGCTGCCATTTGGTTCCATACAAGAACGGCAAGTCCCTATGACACGTCGCATTGAGCGTTTTATATCTACTGGTTACGTGAATAAACAGGTGCAATGAGTTAAGCACACAGCCCCTGCCTGCATCTTTCTTGTGTGACTGAAGTGATCTCCAGCACCTCAAGCTATTGAAACTCCTTCATCTTCCTTGCGTGCATGCACAGCAGTGAGTCAGTTTGCTGAGGGGGGCTAAATATAAGCACTTTGTGGCCACACACACACACACACACACACACACACACACACACACACACACACACACACACACACACACACACACACACACACACACACACACACACACACACACACACACAGACTCTGCAGACACTTTATTCAGATGAAGTGATGCTAGGAGGTGAAGAGCAGTGCAGGACTTTTACAGTTGGTCAATACTGAGATAATCTCAATGCTCTGTATTATGTTTTCGTCATAGCTGAGAACTGAATGGTCCTCTTTCACTCTGCCTGACTTGCATGTCTGTGATATGAGCTGTTCCTCTATTATGTGTGTGTGTGTGTGTGTGTGTGTGTGTATGTGTGTGTGTGTGTGTGTGTGTAGTTGTGTGTGTGTGTGTGTGTGTGTGTGGGATCAGACAACACCCTCACACTGACATTCCTGTGCAAGCACTCACCATTATACCATGAGGTATAAATAGATAAGTATTTGTCAGCTAAATGCCTCCAGTGTAAATGTAAATTCATTCAAATGGCTCTAAGGTGTGGGTGACTTACTCACAGACGCCGGTACATAGGTATGGTCAGATCATGACCCAAATAGGCCTGGACTGGAGGCTTATTCAGACTCAGTCACCTTATGAGGCAATCGGTCCACTACAGGTCACTAATCTATGGAAATGATATGTATACCCAGCTGTGTTTAGTGTGTTTGTTGCCATCCCAGTAATGATAATCTGCACTGAGGACAGAGCTATTTGCATATCAGTAGTGACAATATTGCACTGAGTCAGCTTGATGTTTCTATCTATGGAGCTGTAAGCGCAATACAACCAAATTTAACCTCCGCTGCTGACTCCCACAAAGAGTTCCTCAAACATGCATTCAGAGTTACACTAATACACATATCATAACTGGGTCTTTCGGTGAGTAAAGACATGAATACCGTATGAATTTCTCTGCTATATACATTTTAAACAAGCAGGTTTCATGTTGAAGACTTACCTACATGTTCCTCCATCCATCCATCAAGCTGTCTGTTCATCCTTCATACTGCACATCCATCCACGTTCAAAAAAAGAAGACAGACGCTCCATACACACCTGTCTGGCTTGTGTCGTCCTCGCAGGCTGCAGGTGAAAAGGGAAGATGAGAAATGAATGAGCAGAAACATCCAGACAAGCTCAACAGACTGTCTATCAGAGACACTCTCCACCTTTTCTCTTCTCTTCTCTTCTCTCTCACTCTCTCTCTCTCTCTCTCTCTCTCTCTCTCTCTCTCTCACTCTCTCTCTCTCTCTTCTCCTCCTACTCGCTTTTACATTTTACACTCCCACTCCACTCAGTCAGTCAGTCCTGTTAACCTTTCTCAGACAGATTTGATGTCTCTCCCTCCCTCTCTTTCTTTCTTTCTCTCTCTCTCCCTCTATCGCTCACATCTGAACTTGTTCACCCTGTGTTTGCTGCCGAGTAGCACTCTCAGCCTCTCTTTCATTTGTAATCACCCTCCTCTTCCTCTCTCCATGTTCCACACACTCTTTCCCTCTCTCTCCGTAGCTCTCTGTTGTTGGGTATATAATTAGAAATGAGACTGCTGTGCAACTCCTCAGCTGATGGTAGGCGTATGACTGCCGGAAGGCTTTGGCGTTTTGCCCGGTGTAGTGAGGGTGGAAAACCGTTGCTTTAGACTGGACACACACACACACACACACACACACACACACACACACACACACACACACACACACACACACACACACACACACACACACACACACACACACACACACACACACACACACACACACACACACACACACACACACACACACACACACATGCAGAACACAGGCTTGCAAAACACAAATGTTGCTGTTGCATCTGCAGTCTGGCTGCAAATAGCCGATAGCAGATCAGATAGCCTTCACTTGTCACTTCTTGTTGTTAACTCTTACTGCTGTTTCTCACTTCCTGCTCTCTGTATTGCTGGTCCTCACCTCAGGGGTCACATGTGGACCAACAGTGTTTCATCTTGAATGAGTGAGATGCCAAATAGAATGAATGCTTTGAAATGGCCAGTAATTGCTTTTGACCAGAGTGTCAAGGATCAACATTTATGCACTAAAGCATGAAAAAGAAGGCCTTTCATGAGTGTACAGACAACATTAATTATGTCCCCTCACCCTCACCCACGGCTTGTCTGCCTGCTTTCTCTATATTCTCTTTCACTTTTCTCTGCTTTCTTTCCTCCCTCTTTCATCACACTTAAAAACACAAGAAAGAGGACTTGGCTTTTGCTTTATGGCCAGCGAGGCAACCTGGGTCTCAGCTATTGATTTTGCAGGGCCTCAGCAGGTGAACCCCCTAGTTATGACAAAGCCCACGCATAATTTAGTCTGAGGTGAAGAGGATTTCTCACTTTGAGTCACATCATGCTCCCTCAGCCCACTCTCTCTCTCGCTCTCTGTGTATATGTCTCTTGGTTTTATCTTTTGCCCTCTGATGTATACACTCACACACATACACACACATGCTGGAGAAAGTTCAAGGCATGGTAATATGGGTGCATTCACAGGCTTTGCCACAAGCAGCTCATATAAACCACCAGAACCACTGACATTTCCAAAGAGTCTGTTTTTTTATTGATTGAAATCGCCAGTCACTCCCACCACTTCCCAACCGCTACATTACAGCCTGTATCTGCAGTTTCACTTGCAGCTTGGCACAGATGCCAAATGTGAATTTTGGTAATCAAAGTTTCCGTTCTGACTGTGTGTACTTGTGGTCATAAGCAGATCAAAGTATTGTTGTTCATTTGTTGTTTAGTGTAAAGAACAATGAGCATTTCCTGTTAATCAGTTATCGTGGATGATCAACAGGTTAGATTGTCGATACATTTTGTGTTAATTCTCACAAACAGATTCTTGCGATGATAAGCTAATCTTTTCCTGCATTCAGCTGAAGCAAGGCACTCTTTAAAAGCCTTTTTCAGATGATATTGCAGTGTTTTTGAAAAAAGGCAATGATGTAATGCTGCTTTGTAAAGCCTCCGCATGCAAATATTGTGTAATCAGCAAGTCTGGTTTAGAGGAACTGAAACTGACATCTGTTGTCCACTAGAGGGTGTCCAGGACACACAGATGTTTAGATATTATACTGCAGCCTAATGGTTTATTTCTGACTCTGAGCTCAAAGAATTGATTCAGTTCCTGTCATCATTTGAAAATTATTTTGAGGCAATGTTACTATATCGTTCCTTTCCAAAGATCCAAAGATCTAATATGAAGGACTAAAGTAAAGTTAAAAACAATGTGAACAAGGAGGGAAGTGTGGAAAAAAAACGTAACTGACAAAAGTAACAGCAGTATAAACTCAGTCAATTTTTTTAAAAAATGTTTGTTTTTTTAAATACAACCCCCCAAAAGGATAAAAAAACTGTACACACACACACACACACACACACACACACACACACACACACACACACACACACACACACACACACACACACACACACACACACACACACACACACACACACACACACACACACACAGATATTAGAGGTAACAACTCTAAAAAACAAAAGAATAAATGGACAAAACAATGAAAAATAATAACAACTGTTGGGCTAAATCAGAATTTTCACCCTGGAACTATATTATTTATTTATTTATTTGTCTCTACTTTCAGTTTATGCTTGTATTAAAGAATAACTTGTTTTTTGTGTGAAAAGGAAACCTGACAAGGCCTTTAAGCTCTGTGGCATCAGTGATACTACAATAATTATTAAAGAAAGGACACAGTAATCACAATGCATCAGCCCTGTTGTTGTTTGTGTACTGTTCTATAATATGATGAACAGTTTTGCCTTTTTATTTTGAGTATTTATTGATTTTGAAGTTTTATCCTTAATCGTTTATTGTCCTTTTTATGACTGCATTCATGAGATATATGATGTGTAGTACTGTTGAATTCTTTGGTACTGTACAGCAGTAGTAGTTTTTGTTTGGATATTTTGTGTCTTTTTGTCTGTCATTTTTCAGGGACATAATTTGACCCTGAAGGTGAAACAGAAGAGAGAGGGTTTAAATCTGCAACAAAAAAAGAAAAAAAAGAAAAAGGAAACAAGAGACAGAAAGGGAGGAGGAGGTGGTGTACGAAGACAAAAATAACAGGGGCATGTGCCTGTCTCTCCTTGGTATTTTCCACCCTGTTACATAAAATCCCCCCTTCCCTCTTGTCAATCCCTTCCTCCCTCTCTCTCTCTCTCTCTCTCTCTCTCTCTCTCTCTCTCTCTCTCTCTCTCTCTCTGTCTCTCTCTCTCTCTCTCTCTCTCTCTCTCTCTCTCTCACTCTCTCTATCTCTCTCTCTCTTTCTCTCTCTCTGTCTCTCTCTCTCTCCCTCGCTCGGACTCTCTCAGCTCCTCCTTCCTCCCCATCATTGGTCAGCTGGTCGGCTCCACAAAGCCACAAACTTGTTCTCGCCTCATCCAAGTGGATCAGAGTCCACAGAGGGAAAGAGGGAAGGAGGGAAGGAGAGCAGTGTGGCAGTCAGCATCTATATCACTTCGGGGCACTCTGAGTGAACAAGGGGAGGCGAGAGATGATCGGCAGCCTCTCTTCTGAACTCTCACAGGGCTGACTGGCCATCAAACCACTGATTATCTCTGATTGATTATCTCTGTTTCCTCCAACTCTCCAGCAACATGAGCTCCTCATCAGCCAACCTTCACAACAAACGTCTACCATGTGAGTAATTCTGAAAAACTTCTGATTTGCAAAAACTCACTGCTGAGTGGATGTGGATGTTTTGAGATGTAACCACAAAGATGTTCCGGTTTGTTCCGTTAACACAGGTTTTATTTTTGGATATAGAACAGGATGTTAGAGAGGAGAAAATACTTGTCCATATTTGGATGTAAGACATACAGTACACTTTCACACACAGAATGAACATTTAAGGCAGAGGAATTCAAGCTACAATGACAACATGTGTGTGTGTGTGTATGTGTATGTGTATGTGTATGTGTATGTGTATGTGTATGTGTATGTGTATGTGTATGTGTATGTGTATGTGTGTGTGTGTGTGTGAATGTGTTGAATTGTGCAGTGTGTGTGTGCCTCTAAGTTTTCGTGTATTTGTTAAATTAAATGTGTCAAACTGATGTCAAGTAACTGAAGAAAAGGCACAAATGAATACTTTCCCTAACAATGTCTTTCAGTTTTCATTATTCACGAATTCACCATAAGTATTTACAGTTCCTTAAGCTGTGTGTGTGTGTGTGTGTGCGTGTGTGTGTGTGTGTGTGTGTGTGTGTGTGTGTGTGTGTGTCTCTCTATGTGACAGATAGATGTAACGTGGAAGCTGGCGTGACAGATCAGCCAGTGTATTAAATAGCTGCAGCTGTGTTGATGTTGCCTAAAGTGAATGGCCAAAATGCTGTACCAGCCAAAATCTGACAGGAATGTTGAATCATCACGCTGAGTAATCTTCACTAATACCAAGTGAATAGGTCACACTCTCTTTGCATGGGAACAGGGATGCATTCCCACACAGACACACACATACACAGACTGAGGCAAGCTTGGATTGGGGCCACTTCAGAGCTCCATGACAAAGATCTCTTATTTCTAATAGGATTGCGCCTGCAGATCTCATCAGACCCGTCTGACTGCAGCGGGGTCTGCAGCTTGTTGCACAGACACACCAACGCTGACAGAACAGAGGCCTACAGACTTGAATTGAATTAGTCCCAGTGAGATCAGTGTGTGATTTCATGAGGCTAAAAAGGATCAGGAAGCGACTCCAGAGAAGACACGTCCCATCTGTTGCTCTGCCCTCTGTGCCTCTATAGTCCGCTCTGTCACATCTTGATTATTGTGGGAATGTGCCAGAGAGCAGCATGTCCATGTGTTGCAGAGTGAAGGACTGACCAGCTGTTGATAGCATGTTACAGACTTAGATTTAGGTGCAGAAGGAATTATTTCTATTCTCCATGTATTCTTAGTTTGGTCCCTTTGGACATGACCCAGATAAGACCGAGAACGTAGACACTGTTTAATGAGCAAATTAGAGGCTAAAAATCCATATCATGTACTGTCTGTATCTGTAATTGATCACACGCTGAGGGATACAGTGTGTGCTGCTCCACAGTAGCTAACCACTGGAGCGTATTGTCTGAACAAGAGAGGCTTCAAATAGGACCAAAGTGTTCTCCTTCCGTCACTTATGAGTAGCGACTTTGACAAACACAGTTGTGCCAGAATTTGGATTTTTAAACATTCCATTCTCCTGGTGTGCTTCTCTTGAGCACCTATGCAGGACTAGAACTCCCACTGAAGAGAGGGCAATTTGGGGGGGTTCACTTGCATTCCAGTTTTAAGATATATTTCATCTATATTTTATTGGTTTAATCCAGTATTTTTAGACTCAACATACTTAAATCTGATTACTTTTAGGCCAAATCTGAAGTTATTTGCACCTAATAAATGCTACTGCAGCTTCTTTGTTAAAAACTCACTACTAATTGGTTACAATTACAACTCAAAAAAACAACATGTCCAACTCAGTCTCATTTTGTCACAGAATGTAATCTATAGATTTGTGTACATTAACATTTCATATTTTTTGGTGACACTCTGCACGACTTTAAAATGAATGTATTTCAACTGGAAATATATTTCTGACTGAATAATTAAAAAACTAATATGTCAGTTCAGGCCGACTATCAGGCTAATCGAACAGTTAAATGAATAGATAAAATGGTAAGAAATTCAAATGATTGTTTTGGTGAGCAACTTACATTGTGTCTGTTTGAGGACCAAACTTACTTCAGTCAGCTTGAACCAGGCATCATTTTTCTGTCAGTTTAACACTTTAAATCATATGTTTACAGTTTACAGACATGTTAGATGAATACTGGCACTATCAGGATTATTTGCAGTCATAACAGAAATGTTGGATTTTCTCTCTTTTTTTTGGGTCTTTTCTAAACCAAACCACAGACATTGGTTCTGACTAAAATCCCAGCACATTTGTTGGAAGTGAAGAAGTGTTAAAAGTGTAACTGTGTTACGCTCTTTCAGAAACAACTCAGGATCATTGCTCACCAGAGTGAGAAGGGCTCACATGGTGCAAATACGCACATTATTGTATTACAAACAATGCCCTGTGCCATGTCAACACTTTAAATTAATTGTGTGTGTGTATTTGTATGTGTTTATTCTTAACAACCTTGAATGGATGGCTGAATAAGGTTCCCATCAATTCACCCCTCTTAGCTGTGCTGCCCGGGGGACACAGACCAGCTCCTCTCATTATTTCCCCAACAAATCCATCTACTCACTGCGCTGCTCAATCCTCCGAGTATAGAGTTAAGGGCTCCAGGCATACATCAACGTGTTCAGGGCTCCACACAGACAGCATCAATGTATCATGAATGAATGAGTAGTCCCACATGTGTATCTGTAAATGTATCTTTCAGTCCCCTGTGTGTTTCCTGACCCTCAGGTTAGGAAACAATAATGTTTGGCAGGTTCACTTCATATACTTAGCTATCCATGTTATCATGCTAACATTTGCTTATTAGAACTATAAACAAATGATGAAGCAGTGTTCCAATTATGTGGTCACAAACCAAGATATTGAAAAAAATGACATTTTTGATGCGATGATGGTGCTGAATGAAAAATTCAGTCTAGTGGTTGACAAACAAATGGAGAGAAAATTAGTTAGCGGACTAAAATATGACAGCAGTCAAGAAAATGAATGCCTTTAATTACATAAGTTTAGCATCTGTTTTTGTTTTCTCTCAAATAAAGCATTGCACTCACGTAATGAAATCAAAACACATAACAATACAAAAAGACTGTGAAAAGATGGATTTTGGTTTTGTTACAATCCAGCAAGTCACTGCCACAATAACTTAATGTCAGAAATGTCAGCGACTGTGTAGAGTTTACCTGAAAACTTTCCATTGTTCTCTCAGCTGTAAACCCACTCGGTAGACCAGATAATTGAATGTTTTATGGTGTGGTTACAAATGTAATTGTCAGACAAAAAAGGTGAAGGTATTTCTGAGTGGTTTACAGCCACTCCTGAAGCATTTTACCCTTTAAAAGGGAAACCGCTCATTAATCATTTTCTTTATTATACGGTCTTGTTACTTGACTGAGAGTAGATAAAGAGTTTTTTTAAAAACCCAACAACTTTTCACCACTTCGTTTCCTGCACGATGATGTCATCCTTATTGACTGGTTGAATTTTTTGTATAATGGATTAATCTTATTCTACAATTCTAGTTAATTACCAAGTCATGCTGGATAAGGGCATTTATAAATGTAGCTAAAACCATGGTTGTGTCTCAACTTTGTCAGCTGGTGAAGCCTATTGTGTCATGAAAGTCTGCTTGTGGGCTTATAGAGGGCAGTGGGACAGGACACTGACCTACAAACAGTCCTATTGTCAGTCTGGGTGTAATCCAAGGAAACAGAGGGTTAACACTGATGTCATTGTTGTCCTGACACACTGGGCTGATGGTGCTGAACGCTGCTTTGTGCCGGCAAAAACAGTCAGATCTCCTATGCAAATGAAAAAAAGCACACATGCATGGACCCAAAATTACAGAGAAACCAGATGGACTCAAAAACAAACATCAGCAACTACCATTAATAATTTACTCTTCTTATAACCACAGCTTGGTGAATGACAGCTTTTGAAGAGAAAAAACAGAGTAAGAGAAAGCAAAAAATAAAAGTGTGAGACAGAGAGATATTATTGTCCATTTTTACTAGTGTGACCTCTTGTCTGTTCCACTTCAGTTCAAGGCATCTTGATGTTTCCTGCTGAAGCCATGCTGTGCTGTTAAATGTCTAGAAAATACACTAGAAAAATGTAAAAATACACAGAATAACTTAACAGGATGTGTGCCGGATTTGCTTAAACATCATCTTTTTTACTGTTACTGTATTTTATTGCTGCAGTTTTACCCCTGCAGGGTAGAGCGGGATAACTCTTCTACCTGTAGCCATCCAGTCGCTCTGCCATTCCTCATGAGATACCATTAATTACAGTAACAGCCTTTGCAAAGAGACTGATCCACTAATGACCAGCTGTAGACTGTTTAACAGCCTGCTGATGCTGGGGTCAATGTTGTGCTGGAAGGTACGGAAGAGACACTGGGTGGAAATAACAACACATCCTCTTTCACCAATGAGCCCAGGCAGAATTCCTTTTCTGCCTCTACCCTCTCCATTTCTACAACCCACACCCTTGTGTTGAGTCACTTTTGGCTAACCTCAATCTGATAATACTTTAGATTTTTTAAGACACCCTCCTCCTCATTCTCCCTCTACTCTCTCTCTTTCTACTAGTCCTCCCTGACCTTTCCTCCCACTTGTATGCTGCCTTTCTGTGTTTTCAGACACTCACTCCATCTTTTCTGCACCCTCTCTCTCTTTCACTCTCTCTTGTCGCATTTGGGCTCTCGTCCATGTGAAATAAAATCTCTTTCCTCTAAGTGTCTGGGTGGAAAGGCCGGCCAGTGTATTCGGTGCCTAGAACCAAACAAGAGTTACTTCATGTCTGTCCCAGCCATCAGGCATCATGCCTCGTCTTTTTGATATACAACCAGAGTGTGTTTTGGCGAGGCAGAAAGGGAAACAGATTGTCTTGGGAAAAGCAGTAAATCTGGCCTTTTTTTCCCTCCTCCAACCACCACAGTGTTACTTAAAACTAATAATGGGATGGCTGAGGCAACACATGGAAATATGGGCCACCACCAGAGCCATTTAAACAGGGATGACCTAATCCGTTTGTACAAGGAAACCACTTTTCAGAAAGAAAAAAAAGCCTCAGTTTGCTTGAATAGAATCAAACGGAGAGTCTGGCAAGCTGCTCTATAATATGCTCCGACAACCAAAAACAACTGGATCATGGGGAGAGGCACTTTTCTGTGCTCTCTTCTGCCCCGACCTTCCCATTCCCCTGTCAGAGGGGAGTCTGTCTGTGACCTCATGTTTTCATTAGGCACAGACATGGGCTAATGGCAGCCTTTGGGCGACACTGAGCCCTTCCATCCCGTCATTTAGCCCCCAGATCAATGCGTTGCCTCGGCTGGTTGTGCGGTCGGTGCTTCTGAACCAGGGTTTCAGGGTCCCGTCCTTGAAAATGCGAGAGTGGAAAGAGGCACATGATGTTCAGCACATGCAGATACTAAAAAGATACACAGAGAGTGACCTGATTCTAAAAAATACACGAAAAAGAAGCCAAATTGAGAACAGTAGAGCATTGAATGATCTCTTCATCGTCATGTGGGGATGATGCATTATGGTTGGCAGCTGTGCCGGCCTTCTGAGAAGTGTCACGATGACACAGTTTTCATGGAAATTCAACAAAAGCACTAAAAACAAGTTGTGATGGGCTGCAGATTATGAGGAATTTAACAATGATGTAGTTCTGCTGGCCAAATGAAAGGCTGAGTTTAAGGATATTCACCCTCCTCTACATCCAGCTGATTTCCTGTAACTGGCATCATGTCTAAGGAGTGCAGGCCAGTCCCCTTCCCTTACATCTCTGTCTTTGTCAGGCTCTGAATAGGCTCTTTCTCTCACTGCCCCCTGAGCGGAGGATCTGGGTTTGTCTTTATGTGGGGAGGCAGAGAGGCATGCAGACACGTCCGGCCTGCTCTGTCCAACTCTGTCTCTATCTTTCTGTCTGCTCCAGTCATTCTGCGTGTCTAGCTGGTCCTCAGCCTTGATCTATGACCTTTTCTTCCTCAACTCCCAAAGCAAGAGAGGAAGGAAGGAGGGGGAGACAGAAAGAAAGAAAGAAGGAGAGACAGACAGAGAGATAGGCAGGAATGAAAAAGTGAAACAGAATGTGAAACAGAAGAGACATAAAAGACAGAAAGAGAGACAGAAAAAGGCAGAGTGAGACAGAAAGAGAGATGAAAATTAAGACAGAGAGAGAAACAGAAGGAGAGACAGAAACAAAAGAAAATCAGAGGGGCGAGACAAACCTCTAAGTTGTTTATCCCCTCTCACCATCTCTCCCTCCTCCATCTTGAAACCGCAGGCCCTCCAGACGTCTTGTGGTATGAAACTAAAGACTCAGGGTTGTGGCGGGGCTGCAGCAGACTGGACATGTGATCTCATCAGCAATGGACACTGTGCCCATGCTGTTTTGTGCCACAGAGGGTTTTTCCCGTGTGAGTGGTTGCGCTAATCAGAGGTCACCAGGGTCGTCCGCAGCAAGGGAAGCTGCATCGATCAAGGTGATTCAATGGAAAAAAGAATTGGTTAGGGAAGCAAAATCAATGTGAGGATATGCATCTGTAGCTAACCTTCAGCTCTCCGTGCGCCTCAGCCTTTAAGTAGAAACAAACGATGCTGTGATCAATCAGTGGTTAACTGATCTGGGGGAAAAAAACTTTAGGATAAGCACTTTGTTTAAACCTGTAGCCTGTAATGAAAATCATCATTTTCTCAGAAAATGTCACAGCACTAACATACTGTCTACCTCCTGTCTGCTCTGCTTAAGATAAAAAAAGGAAAGATATTCATTCATCCAAAAACAAATCTTGCGTTCTGTCTGACATGATGTCCTCGGCTGGTCACATAAGACAAGGGGCTCTTTTAATTTTAACATACATGTCAAACAAGCAGCTCCAAATTGTTAGTGGCATCTTGCTTTGTCAGCGTGGATCCCTTTGCTCCCTTAAGACGCTGTGGACAATAGCTTTTCTGATTGTGTAACAGTGCAAGGAGAGGAGACTATCACACACATTTATACACACAATTGACAACCTCACACACACATAGACAAAGACAGAAATACTGCAAAGACAACTGCCATAAAGATGACCGATGCAGGACAGACAATTTGTATTCACTTGCCTGCTATTTCAATACAGGCCTACCATCATTCCTTTTTACTTTTGCAACTAAGAAACAGCAATAACTAGCAGAGACCTGTTTTCTGTCTGTTTGGTATGGTGCAATGGTTGAACTGATTTAAGCTTCCAGGAAAGAGAAGAGGCATACTAAATCACCATGCATAAGGTCAGTTAAAGTAAACTAACCTTAACGTCAGGAGTCCAACGGCTCATGAAGAGCACTACTCAGCCTGTGAAAACAGCAGTAAACCATGATGTCCTTTGTGACTCCAGAGGGAGCTTTTTTTATTTTTTAGAAAGTCAACAAAAAAACCCAATGTTGTCATCAGGGTAATCTCCAATGGACATATTGATGGAAACTCTGCGTTAAAAACTAAGGATAAGGAGATTGAAAGATGACAGACACTATTGAGTCCTTCTAACCAGGAAGTGTCTTGAGTGTACAGTATTTGTTAATTAACAACAATCACATCGAGCACAGCAAAACAGCATCTGAGAAACATGAGAGAGTTCAAACTTGACTATTTCTATATATATCTCGTCTAAAAGAAGAAAAGAGAAGGGGAGGTTGATTTAAAAAAAAATATATATATATATATATATATAAATATCTTTCTATATATAAGAACTAAAATGAATTAAATAAAAGTTATAAACAGCAATGGTGTCAGAATGAGCCAGGTTCACATGAGCATTTAGTTGAAGCGAAGGATCTTATCTTGTCTGAACAGCCAGAGAAAAGCCATATGACAACATTTGACAGATACTTATATTTATCTACCTGATTCAAAGACGATTCATTCCAGCTTGTTCAACTAATTTCCATATGCCCCAAAAAGTACATGATCCAATTAATAGCTTCAAATAAGGATAATCAATTAAAATTTGAGAAAAACCCCAAAGCACAATGATGTCTGTTAATCCTGCTTCATAACTTGAACCAAACACATTACAGTGTGATCACTGTGTCAGGGCAGATATTGTCAACTCATCATTTTTTGCGGCTAGTTTGCTTGTAGTATCTTGTGTTTTCAGTCTGTGGGGAATCCCGTCTATGTTTCCGGGTTCTGTCTACACCCACATAGGCTACTGTATGCCCATAGTTGTATTTAGCCAGTCCAGCCCTGGGGGCTGAGTTGTCCTCTTCCTCTCTTCCCTCCAAAGCTGTCTGCCTATCTGATCCCAGAGCTGGCGAGGCCCCCCTGCCCAGGAGGCGGGATGTCAAACAGGGCACAGCAGAGCTGCAGTGACAGGCGTGTGTCCTGCCGTCAGGCCAAATTGACAGTGTTGCAGTTTTATTCTGACTGCAGTAGTTATCAGGTAAAATAGTTCATTATGAAGACATACCAGAGAGGTTGTGTCAAAGAAACAGTCTCTTTGTATTGTGTGAGCCAACAGAGAATACCTGGAACTCCTTTCTTTCCTGGCATTGTAATGATCTTGAGCTGTGTGTTTCTATTCTCCATCATTCACTGGTGTATTTATAGAGCTACTGTGACTGCTGCTCTCCAAAGACTAGATAATCTTCACATTATTCCCAGTTTAGACAAGGCTGAAAGCTTCATCCAATTAGCTCAATTCCCGGCTTGCAGGTTGTAATGGCTTCTCAAAACCCAAACACTACTCTAATAACTGTGTTAACACATGGGTTCGTAGTAACAAAGGAAATAGAGTGGAAATTTCTCTTTGTAATGAAAGACTTTAACATGTGTCAGTACATACTAAGAGGAGGCTATTCTGAAATATGCAAAATGTTTTTTTTCTTTCTGTGAATTGAATTGAAAGAAATTGAGTTTTGGTAAACACACTTACTGACTTTTATGTAGAGTAAGATAATAAGACACCACTCTCTTATGTGTGCATTAAAAATGAAGCAACAGCCAGGAGATGGTTAGCATAGTTTAGCACAAAGGCTGGAACAGAGGGAAACAACTAGTTTGTTGGTATAACAATATCTGCCAAAAAGCATCTGTTAAGCTCACTGACAAAATTCACAACTTGTTGGTTTTATACGGTTTGCACAAATTAAACAAACAAGATATTACATGGTGAGCTGTTTTCCCTGTTTCCATACTAAGGTGAGGTAACTGTCTCTTTGCTGTTGCTGCATATTTAGCGTACAGACATGACAGTGGTGCCATTACGTAACTCTCAACAAGAAAAAGTATTCCTTCCTCAGAATGCCCTTTAATGCAACTGCTTCATTTGTATCTTTTAATCTACTTCTACATGGGTTTTGTCTTTACATTCACAGACAATGTAGGAATCTACTCTCTCTTAAACCAAATTTCAAGTGTTTCCTTGTTTGCGGTGGCCATGTTTACAGTATTTACTGAGCCCAGCATTTTCCCTCTCCTCATGCGTCTTGCAGTCACACTGCTGCATTTCACCCCTCCACTTGCACATTGGATGTGCACTCAGCTTTATTACAGTGATGCTGATGAGGGGGAAAATGGGATTGCATGGTATCTTAAACCAGATTAATTTAGCAAGAGATTCGACGGCTCGCCTTTACAAAGCAATATGTGGATCAGCACTGATTTAGTAAATGTATAGGCTAGTACATTTTGTTTAACCAGTGTGCTGATCAAACCAATAATTTTTTGTTTCATCAGTTTGTTTTATCAGACAAAGCGGTGTTGGTGGAATTAATCATCATCCACAGGAGTGAAAGTTGAGAGGAAAATGGAAACAGACTGTTTATAGTTTAGATATGAACAGTATATTTTATTACTTGTGATAGTATCCTTGCTGTGGTGAATTTCCAAAGTCAATCTCAGCAGACTCCAGAAAAAACGGGAATTCCGCCTCCTTTCAAGTCACTTTATTAGCTCAATGCCTCCCCCTTCTGGCTAACAACAATTGACCCCTATATGGATAATGTAGGTCTCACATTCCAGCCATTTATGCTGTCTGGCCTTAAGGCTCCAGGTATTACGTACTAAACATCATGAGCTAATATCTCAACTTTTGTCCTGCTGTTGTGATTTCCAGCGGAGACAGAGCGTGGCCAGAGGCTCCCAGATGTGGATGCAGCTCAACAGCTCAAGCTGAGAGAAAGACAGCATTTCTTTGAGGAGGTCTTCCAGCATGATGTGGATGTCTACCTTTCCTCAGCACACCTTTGTATCAGAGACTACAAGAGACGTGAGTTGGACCAGCAACATTTTTGTGAGCAGATGCACAAATACACACCCTGTTAAAAATCAGTTAGAATAGCTTCATACCTCAGCTGGTCATTAGCTGGTTTTACGGGATTTACCTGCTGAGTTTAAACTGGTTTGAGTTTTGATGGCTGGTAAACAAGCAACCAGCTAACTGGAAACTGGTTTGACCAGTTACAAGGTCAAGGTGGATTTTCCCATAGGGCATACATAGACAACCCACCCCGGCATTCCACAGTAACAACGGCTCAGGCACTTAATAGTGTTTTTGTTTGCCAGCTCCTGTAATATATTTTCTTTTTAATTTAGTTTTTTTTTCTTTTTGAAAAGGCTGCCATTTTTGGACAGTAGATATCCCAGCATATAACCATCTGGAGTGTGTCCAGTTTGAATTTCCAGTTTAATTTCTAGCTTCTCCTCTACTTGCAGCTCCCATCGGATCCATCTCATCAATGGAGGTGAATGTGGACTTGCTGGACCAGATGGAGTTGATTGACATCTCTGACCAGGAGGCTTTGGATGTCTTCTTCTGCTCTGGGGGGGAAGAGGGAGTCCTAAACTCACCTCTGCCAGGTATAGAAATTAGGAATATGATCAGAAATTACAAACGATTAAGCAGCACATTGCATCTCTAACAATGTTTTTCTTTTCCTCAATCTGAACCACAGTTCAAGGAAACAACAACAACGAGGAAGTCATCAGTAATGGACTCTTTCGACATGTCCTTGAAGGTCTTGACACCAAGTCACGCCTGTCCTCCACATCTTCAAACTCCTCCTCTGACAGCCAGACCACCAATGCCAATGGAAGAGACACCCCTGTAGTCGGGTCAGACGATGAAGAAACATACACCAGCACAGTCAAGCGGAGAGCTGCGCCCCCAGAGATAGAGAAGGGGAAAAATCTGACTCCATCATCGTCTTCGTAGGAATCACACTCCCCACAATAGACCTCCACCTGCAGCACAGTAGTCAACACCTTGGCTGGGAGTGAAGACTCAACTTTCAGATGTGAGCTATTGAAAGTGCAGCTGTCTTCCACATACTGGCTCATATCACGCTTCAACCGTTCCTTTGATTTAAGGGGTTGTAGGTTGGGTTCTGTGTGTGTTTTGGAGATGGGGACCATGAACTGTAAATATGGAGATTTCCTTTTAATTCTCACCAATTTCAATCCCTCTTTTGGCATGTTTCAGAGGACAAGATCTATTCCCCTGTTTCTGACCTCACCGGACTTGTAGTTGATGTATGATGATGATGATGTTTCTAAATTTTGTACAGTATTAACACAACCCAGGACAGTGCAACAATGACAGGAATTAAACATAATCATTGAATGATGTATGACTTTGGGTAAATTTAGTTCTTATCATTAAATGTACTGTTTTTGGGGACAATATTTTATCCTGCAAATGCAAATTCTCTGTTTTCTAGATCTAATTTCAAATGAATCTCTAACAAGTTGTCTTTGTTTTACCAATAAAAGAATATAAACTAAGTTCATTCTTGTTTTTCTTAAGAATAACCGTAACCCGCTCCTGGTTACTTTTAGCTGTGTGTGTAACAAGTGCTATTCCACACAATGCTCGAGGGTGTCCAACACTCAGAACCTGCAAGGCAACATCATAAAATGTCCTGAAACTATGTCAAGTTTGTGGACTGCTGATGCCACATCACCGTTGAAAAGGAAGAGAAGGATGTTTTTTCTCAGATACCACAAATTGTGTCTCAGTACAGTATAAGGCAGTATGTCATAATCAAACCACTGCAAGAATTGTTCAGTTATTGAGAAAACCTCATGAGTAAAGAGTGACATGCTGTTGACACACTCACCACACATGCTGTAACCTGTAATAATTATGTTTTATGCATGTGGGAGTGTAGAACAGAGGGGGCAGGGTCTTGTGTGCCTTTTCTCATATGTCAGAAGAGCCAGTTTTCAAACAGTCTGCTGAATGTACTGGACTTGCATCATGCTTCCCTTCCTCCTCCTGGTATGTAACAACGACAATTTACATTTATTTCTGAAATGACTTTAATTGGAAATGTGTATTATTATGGTATTTGAATTTTTATAGATATCAGTTTCTGCTACAATACAGTTTTACTTAAACAGAAATATTTCTTCTTTCTTTATATACAGAATGGAAATGTGACACAATATTACTTACAAGTTAGGTTTATTTTGTCATCTATTACTAACATTGGTCTCCAGCCTGTTTTTTAATGATAATGTTATTTTCTAGCAAGCTGCCGATCTATAGGTTCTAGGACTTACTATATCGTTGATCTTTTAGCTTTGGCCAATGTCTTCCAGTGGGAGAGTTTAGATCAGTCAGTAATTAAATAGTATAACATTGACTCCTTTATGCGTATAGTGAAAAAAATCATGAGGTGCAAAGCATAGATTCACAGTGTGATACTGTGTTTGTGGAAATGCCTTCAAAGGAATTGGTGAACCTAACCCTAACTAAACAAAGAGCGTTTTTCAAGTGTGTTCCCAAGTGTAAAGACGATACACATTATTACCACTCCCACTCATCGCCTTGAACTGTCCTTCCTAATTTGCATGTTATGCATTATGACCTACTTGTAAAGGCCATGTGCTTCAGGTTTGATTGGCTACTCCTCTTTCAGGTATATCTATCGCTTGCGTCATGCTCAGAGCTGCTGAACCGCCAAAAACGGGTATGGATCATTGACTCCTTTACAATAGAGGAGGAGCATAAAGGGCCGTTTCCATATGAGCTGGGCAAGGTGAGAAAAACCACAGAGTTAATAAAACTGGTCAGAACTTCTATTAAAAAATGAATCACTTCCTCTATTAAACCTTTGCACACCTTTTAAAAGCTTAAATACCTAAGGGAATATAATTACCAAACATTATCATTTGAAAGCAAAGCTCTTAAGCCAGTTAATACTTTAATTAGTTGTCTTAATCTGTCTGTTATGAGCTTTCTTTTTTCTTTTTTTCTATTTTTATTTTCGTGATCTTTTTCTTCCATTTCTGTGTCTTCATTCAAAATACAGCTCATTTATTCTTATAAATAGCAAATGCAAGCCATTTGTTATTTGCAAAGCCAACTGTAAAGCTTTTGCTGTTGTGTTGTAGATTAAAATTGACCGTGACTACCGAGTGTACTTTGATCTCTATGGCGAAGGAGTGGATGAGGAGCCGAAAGGACTCCTCTCCATCAATAAAGAGACTGGCGTCCTGTACGTCCACAAACCTGTGGACTACGAGGAGAGGAGACTGCTGAAGGTAGACTCCACACATAATTATAAACCAACATCCAATTAAATCAACTAAATTCTTATCCATATTGCTGTAAACTTTGTTCACCTAATCTCTGTGCTTTACCTTTAATCATATCTTTCAATCCGTAGCTGAAATTTGAGGCCAAAAAGATGGATGCATCATCTGACACTAAATTAGGCATTGAGATTTCCATTCTGGACATCAATGACAACCCACCACGCTTTCAGACGGATCTGTTTGAAGTCAATGTCAATGAAGAGAACGTACAAGGTAAAGAACAAAATAAACTATATGTCTTTACATTTCATTTTGCTAATCATTTTTTGGGAGTAGTCTAAAGCAGTTGTTCTCAAAGTGTGGTCTGGGGGCTCCAAGGGGTCCTTGATGGATTCCAGGGAGACCCCAGCAAATAGGGAAATAATTATAATTATTTTCACTATAAATCCATTTATAAGTAACACAATGACAGAATATGTGACTATTTTGGGCTTCATACACTTTCTGTAATAAAACATCTAAAAGCAAAACTCATATCAGATTGTGTCTGGGACAACATTTTTATCAAATGGGGGTCCATGGTCTAATTCAGTCTTGGGGTCCCTGATGTAAAAATGTTTTAGACCCACTGTTCTAAAAGGTTTTGTCATTTGCCAACAGGCTCTAATCTCCTGACTCTGGTAGCCCATGACCGTGACCAGAGTGGGACACCAAACTCAACTTTCCATTATGAAATCAAGTCTGTGACTCCAAACCTTCCAGACACTGAATTTGTCATCAGTAAATCTGGACTGATCTCATTCAGAGGATGTTTGGACCATGAGGCAAGTGTTTCTTCTAGTAAAATGGATCACGTGACAAGTATTTTACATAATGAGATTGAGAAATAGTAGCACTCCCAGTGATAGATGATTAAAGAATGTGATACATGACACAATATCTATGAAAGTATGTACAGTGTGTCTCTGTAAACACATGGGTGCGGACAACATTAATCGATATTCAAAACCATTCATCAAAATGTATTTACTTATATTAAGGCGGCTGAAATGTTTACTGTACTGGTGGAGGCCAAGGACCATGGTGAAGTAGTTAGCCTCTCCAGTTCAACCACTGTTGTGGTTCATGTCCAGGACGGCAACAACCACCTCCCATCCATCATCGGACAAACAGTAAGTAGTTTTCTCAGTTGAAACATGCTGAACAACATTACAACGCACACACACCCCTTTGATGTTACAATGGTGCATACTAGTGTCATCAAATGTCAATAATCAGTTTGACACAATGTCATTGTGTACTATAATTAATCATAATCCATAGACATTTACAATCCTTTATCTAGTTGCATGAGTGAAACCAAAACACACACACACACACACACACACACACACACACACACACACACACACACACACACACACACACACACACACACACACACACACACACACACACACACACACACACACACACACAGGTTAGTCAAAATATAGAAACAAATCACCCAAAAGGTTATAATAAAGGTTAATAAATAACGAACAGAGAATAAGTTCACAATATGTTTTAGAGTTGCACAATAACAGAAGAGGATTAAGGCCACATGTGAAAAAAATATTTGAGGTTTAAGTTTAAAGTCAGAGCATTGTTTTCTTTCAATTTTTGCTTTTCTCTGCCTTTTTAAAAAAAAAAATTCAGTGTTTTATATCTGCTTATTCATTTCCCTCTGGAAGCAGTTATACAACCAAAAGAATAATCCGTAAATGCAGGTCTAAATTCTTCAGGGATCATTCAAATTATTGCAATCTTGGGATTCATTTGCAAAAGCCTGCCGCCAAAAATGTAACCACAAAGAATATACACTTTTTAATTGATGTTTTAAAAATCAGTGTTGCCGGTGTTTATGCTGTTAATTTCACACTTTTAATGAGCCATATCAGCTCTAGTTAGTAACAGTAACAGTATAATTGTCCAGGCAAAGAATTACAATACAAATACCAGGTGTGAAGACATTCACTAAGAGCTATAAGAAGTACTAGTTAACTAGATTTCTTCTGCACCCTGGATTTGTACTATAGGGAACTGGCAAAGTAAAGGAATATGAGACGGGGTCGTCTCCTCTGCGGCTGCATGTGACTGACAAAGACACAAAGAACACCACAGCATGGAGAGCCAAATACACCATACAAGGTGACGAGGGAAAGCACTTCAACATAGAAACAGACCCAGACACCAATGATGGAATCCTGACTGTTATAAAAGTAAGTGCTGTTTGCTTTACATAACAGTGACGCCCACTTCTAATCTTACTACAAGTTTGTCATAATATGTCTTCTCCTGTTGAAGTTACTTTTTTTTCTAAGTTGATGCTTACATTAAATTACAAATGTTTTATGAATAATAAATATGACAAATCAACAATTTAGTTGAGCTTCTTATGGAAAAATCTCTTCAGCCCTGTATCTTCTGTACTGCTTAATTTCAGCCATTGGATTTCGAAGAAGGAGCAGAGAGGCAGCTGTCCATCACAGTGGAAAATGAGGCACCATATTTCTCTTGTAAAGTGAAGGAGAGGATGTCCTCAGGCCTCTGGAAAGTTGACAACATCAAAGGTGATGATCCTGGTGTAGATCAGCCTCAATCTGTAAAAGTCATCATCGAAGTTGAGGATGTTAACGACCCCCCAGTGTTTGATGTGACTGTCAAAGATGCCATTCTGGAGGAGAATGGTCCCCTTGGCACCTGGGTAGAGAAAGTAACCGCTGTTGATCCTGATGCCAGTCATGCAAATGACTTTGTGTGAGTCAGATGTTACATTAACATGTTTGAGCTCTTATCTGTGATCACCTGTAATAATGCACATTGTATCTTGTGCACAGTTACTCAATAGGTCACGATCCTGCTGGCTGGCTGGCCGTGGATCCCCACACTGGCAATATCACTACAGTCAAGACACTAGACAGAGAGTCTCCTCATGTCGTTAACGGTGTCTACACTGCCTTAATACTTGCAGTGGATGATGGTAAAAAAAGTGTTGCTATTTGGCATCGACACACTCACTGAATATGTATTACCTTTATGACCTAAGAAAGGTTTGATTCAAATCTAAAACACTTGTAACAACATTTAAAAAAAAATCTTGAACAGGTGAGCCACCTCAGACAAGCACAGCTACGCTGAACATCCATGTGACTGACCAGAATGATAACGTGCCACAGCTGGCATTGGACTATGTGGATGTGTGTGTGTCAGATGATCCCACCACCGTCAACATCACAGCCTTCGACCTGGATGACAATCCCTTCGGAGGACCATTCACATTTAGACTGCTGGGGGATGTCAAAGGAAAATGGACACTGGACCCTGGATACGGTACAATCGACTGTGCTGTGTAGTCAAACATCACAGCAAACATTTCACAATACAACAATTACATTTTTATTTTCTCTCTCTTAGGTTACACAGCTGGCTTGGTGAATGAGCCTGGTGTTTATGCTGGCAAACACACAATTGATTTAGAGATCTCTGACATGCAGGGACTGTTTGGCGTTTACAACCTCAGTGTGACTGTGTGTGATTGCTCAATGACATCCAACTGCCGAACCCACCGAAACGCCGAAATCACTGTTGCCCCCGGATCAATAGTCATAGTGTTTGCCTCAATACTTTTACTCCTGCGTAAGAAACTGAATTATGACTCACTTCTTTATCTCAGCAAAAGACATAGCACAGAGTTTTCCAAAGTCAAACAAATTTTAGTCCTCAAAACCACCAGATAATCAAAGGATCTGAATCATCAATCAAAGAGTTATCTCTCTCTCTGACAGTTCTTCTACTGATGGCAGTCGTGATCACCTGCAAAAAGGAGTTCACTGCTTTGCCATTTGGCGATGCCTATGGAGAAACGCTCCTCCTGTCCAACACTGAGGAACCAGGAACAGACTGCAAGGTCACTGCTCCCAAACATTTGAAAACAAACCAGTTACACATTTTCAGATTTTCCCTCATGCAAATAACAGCTACATTTTTATTTTTTTTTGTCTTTCAAGGTACCTGATAGTATCCTGTCAATGTCCATGACAAAGCAGCAACAGGATTCATCTAATGGGCAAAACCTGCAAAGTGTAGTGCAACAAACACAATTGTTAACCAAGGTGGGAAAACCTGAAGTAGATTTGTTTAAAAAAATTGTCTTATTGAAAACATTTTGAACGATTTGATCTTTGACAGGTTTTGTCATACAAAACCTTAATGAAATATTGCTTGTAAAAATAGGCTGTTATATTGAATAATGGGTGGACATACAGTATCTTAACTCAGTTGCTTATCAAAGTTGTTGCTCCTGTCAGTCTTCTCCGCACGATATGGAGCAAAACTACCAACATGCCACAGTTTACAAGCAGGAAAACATTTCCCATCAGTTCAACAGTAGCATCATGAACCAGGTAATATGCTCCCCTTAAAAGGTCTGGTGAATTGAAGTGACTTCAAATATTCATGTTCATGTTCCCCTCTTTTTTTAAATTATAGTCTTTCCTCCAATCTGAGACAACCTTGAATTCCCAAGCAGCAAGTAGAAATAACCTCAAGTACCAGGTAGGGTAACAGCTGTTGGCTTGAACACACTTTAGTCTGAGTCAACGGCAGAAGAAACTTAATATGGTTTTATGTGCACAGGGTCAGGACTGGAACATGATGAATTTCTACCACAGTACGAACTCTAGCGAAGTACAGGAGGCGACTCTATTGGGGCTGCTTCATCGGGTTGGTATACAATGCACGATACCTGTTGCAATTTAAAGATGGTGCTGTGACTCATCATTTCTGTGCTGTAAAATAAGGCTCTAAAAGTGCATGTATGAGCATGCAGCGGTAAACTTTAATCAGTTTGACATTTTCTACTGTCTGCAGAGGCTTCTCGTGCTCAAGGAGGATCAGGGGGACTATCAGCCTCACATCTATGCAAATGAAGACTTAGACAACTTCTCAGATCTGGATGCCATCACCATTCCTGATGATGATTCATTCATGAAATCCTTGACAGACCTCAGCCCCAAGTTCAACCAACTGGCCTCCATTTGCAAGCCACCACATTTACAAAAATGATTCTGCTTTGTTCTGTAAACTATTTGATGTGTTTGAAACTGTACAGACTATAGTTAAGTTTTAAAGTTTAATGTTAAAGTTTTATATATATTTTTTGGGATGCAGAATGTTTAAAACGGTTTCTCTATTCAAGAAGAATTTTGTACAAAAGAGGGGAGAATTTCCATTAATCACATTTAATAGCAACTGTTACACATGTTACTCCACAGTTAATTTAACAAGTAGGGGAAAAAACAAAATAAAGTACAGCTGTCTGTCCTTCCAACTTTGAGAAATTTAGAGTTACTTTTGGACAATCAAGCAGATATAAGTATAATACATACAGACAATTAGCAAAAAAAATTAAGTGACATGCCTACTGGTTTGTTCAAAGACAAATTCCACATTACATGCTTCCAAACTAACTACTAATGAATACATTTAATCCAGCAGCTGTACGCTAGAAGCAAAAGAAATTGTTCTCTCATTCCATATAATAGGAGAGGTCCAAAGTACAATATTCCCATAAATGCACATTTGGGATAAAGAAAAACGAACATCTTTGCTTCAAGTGCTTCAAAAAGGGGAAACAAGGGAGGTACTTTTTAAATAAGTAGAAAACTACAATATCAATTATTTACAGAAAATGTTAGCAAAAAAAAAAAAAAAAAAAAAAAGGCTTCACACCCTCCCACTACCAACTTTTGGGAGGGGTCGTTGCTCAGTGGTACTCTGCGCTTTGCGTCCTCGGCCCCTGAACCCTCTGCCTCTCAGGAGGCGGCCGGGCGCTCCAAATGTTTCCATGTTCAACTTTTTCTCCTCAGCCCATGTGGTCCTCCTGAGGATGTACATAAACAGCAGCTAAGCATCACAAAACCTCCTTGATGTAACAAAAAGACAAACAGTAAAGGTTGAATAATCACCTGGGCTTAAGGTCTGATGAGATGTTGTCAAAGAAGCCTTTAGCTTTGTCGTAGTACTTCTCTCCAGGAGTTTCCTCCTCCTGCATACCCTGGCTGTCCAGAGCGTCCCCTGAGTCTACCTTCTCAACTGCAACACAAAAAGGATTAATATTGTGTATTCCACTGAAATAATTTCACGATATCCTTTGAAACAAATATGCATACCTACAACCTCTTTCGTAAGATCATCTTTAAACTGAGCATTTGCAGTCTCAAAATCAAAATCTGATTCAAACTGCAAGGTTGTGGCCTTTGAGTTTTTCACAAGAAGCTGGCCTCTGCTTCGGGTCCTGGACCGGCGACTGCCTGCACACGAGTACCCAAAAGAAAACATTTAGACATACAACACCATAGAAAAACTGGTTTACAAACCAGCTGGTTTATTTAACCTCAGATATTTAGTTTTGCAACTAACAGTCTTACTAACAGATGAGTAATTTGTTCACTTGGACAGTTTGTGCTGTAATTCTGCCCTCATCAGTCATTTACTGGCAGCAGAAAGGTTTAGGCAAAACTAATATTACTGTTCTGTCAGTAAGAAATGGCTTGAAAATCTGATTTTTATTTTGGATACCTTGTTTCTGCCTTTGTTTCTGGTTATCAGTGCTTTGGCCTTGAGTCTTGGCTGCACTTTGTTGGGATGGTGTCCGACCTAATAAAAAAAAATAAAAAAAGTAAATTAAATGTTAAAAAGATGTTTCTTATTTCAGTTGGATTAAATACAAATGCAAAGCAATAGATAAAAAAATAGTGACTTGGATGTTAAGAGACACTTTTATGAAAGCCTACTGGTGGAAATATTCTCCTTTTGAGCTCGAGAACCATCCCGGCTGGAGCGTTGGGTTGGACGAACAGTCGGTTTGCCTTGTGGCGGGGTTGAGGTTTTCCCCTTTTTCTGGGCAGCACTGGCCAACGGCGCGGTCTGGACAGCCTGCTCGACCATGGGAGCTCTTCTGGCTGGGATGCCGTGAAATCCTGGTACTGCATGAACAGAAAAATACATGGTGGTGCAGACACAGCCACAGCTCCAGTAAAGCCTAAATATATCACAGACATCAGAGGTTAAAAGAGGTCACTATACCTAGGCCCAGTGCTGCATTGTACTGCTGGTTGAGTAGCGAACTAGCAGCCAGCTGGTTGTAGGTGGGCATCATGTCCCTGTATGGACTCCAGCGTGGGTGATACGCAGCAGAGGGGCCTCCAACAGATGACTTAAAACGACATTTAAGACAAATGCACTTGTTTTATCAGTTGTGAGTATAACTTCATACCTCAGTTAAGTGGAGACGACCAAGAAAAAGCAGCAAATACTTCTTGAGCCACACACCTGTATAATAGCAGGGTCACGAGGCAGTCCATGGTATGGTTTTGGTGGTTCGGACACAGTGATGTCCTTTATGTCACTTCCTCTGAAGATGATGTATTCATAAATTTCATCTTTGGGTGGCACTGGTTTATCAGTGTGCCGGTCCTCTGTGCCATAGGATTTAACTGTTGGAAAATAAAAATAAATTACAAAAAAAGTTGTTTAATCTCCAATATACTTACTTCAAACTTTAATATAATTAAAGATACTTGTCAAAGAGAACATAAACCCACAGGTGTAGCCTAGGCCTGAGCCACACTCTGCAAACAATCAACCTACCTTTGGCTAAAGCAACCGTGGACCTGTCTGTGTCGACAGAGGATAATATGCCCTCATAACGAATCTGTGCCTTTGATATCAAACTTATTTTACTGCCAATGTAAGGAGTTCCTGCCCTGGTACTCATGTTTGCAGCAAAAAAAAGTTTTAAATTTGATAAGCAGCAGTTCAGTCGCAGAATATTAACCCAAGACACACATCAGACATTTACTTAACAGCAATGTGCACAATTGGCGGGCACCTGTGCGATTTATAAGATTGGCAGTGACGTGCCTCTGCTGGGTCACCTGCGTATCGTAAGGGTTAGTTTGTTTATCCAGCCGGCGCACTCCGCAGTGGTTTACGTTTCTGCTTATTTTACTACATTTGATCATTTGAACGCAATGCCAATTTTATTATGATTTACCTGCCCCATTTTACCTTCCCATAAATCAAAATGTGTTATAGGCTACCCTATATTAAAAAAATATGGAATGATGATATAAAGCCATACACCAATATAAAAATAGACTGGAAATGACATTGATATGGCATGAATATAGTGAAATGGCAATTGAAAATAGTTGCTTTCATTTTAGTTTAAATTTCACTCTCCATTCTCAAACTGGCATTATCATTTTATTAGTGTACCCTGAGTAGTAATATGACCTAGTTTTTTATTATTAGGCTATTATGTGTCGGTTGTGTGTAAAATTCCTCACAGCTGTGACTGATATGGATGAAAAAGATTAATGATAATGTTAAATGACTATATAAATGGCCAATAAAGGCCTATATGGGCGCAAAAAGTGACAATTCCATATTTCAACAAATAACTGAAAGTGAAGAATTGTGTATGAACTGTGCTTGTATGGAAACAGTCAGTGTACTTGTGAGTATGACAGGCTGACAGCAGTTTCCTCTGTAAAAAGAGGGTGTGGCGCCCTCAAACGCCTCTTTTACAACAGCAGGCAACTTCACTCGCTGGCCAAAACAGTGGAGCCATCTTGCACGGCGCATCGGCAGCGATTAAACTCTGAAATTCGTCGTGTTAGCTCGTTGTAAACCACATTTTTACTTTGCTAAAACCCACAAGGTACAATTCTGAAACGGACCAGCTATCGTGACAGCTTTAACGAGCCGGCGACGATGAAACATTTGACGAAAACATTTCAACTCCGCTGCGATGTTGTTCCGTCTCTGGCACCCGTTGGAATGACAGTTGAAGCCATTGGTACCGCCTTATAGAATGCGGAGTAGCCAATCACGGCTCGTCGACACGCTTCCACGAAGACGTTTTAGTTGTTGTGCGCATGCGCAGGTCAACTGGGCAAATACCTCACTTCTCACAAGCTCGCAGAAGAGTGTGAAGATGGCGGTAGGCTCCGGCCCGCTGGATGATCTTTTATTACACACAGAGGTGAATAAAGCGGTAGCTTATCATCCCGTACGGTCTGTAGAGTCACAACTATCGTTCTTGTGTCACAATAATCACTGGTAGACACGAGGCACCCAGTAATTACATGGCTATAGTTCCGGGACAAGCGAGCTAATGTCCAGCTGGGACTTGGTCAGGACGGTTGCTGAGCAGGTACGCTGTAACTAATGTTGTTTTGCTCTTTAGTCTCTCTGAGTGTACATGAAAAGCAAGCACCGGAGCAGAGAAAATCCAGTAGATGTGCCTGAGTCTTGCCCCATCACATCCAAGATTGTTTCTGCTCCTTCTAAACAAGTTGCAGTGCAGGGGGGTCTCATCATAACCGGGTCCCCATGGTTCAACTACGGGCGCGTCGACGGCCAGCACGGACGACCCTGGCAGAGCACTTGTTGTCAGTGGCGGTGTAACTTATTTCCCCCCCCCCCCCCCCCCAATCACCAGGAGAAAGTTGGCTCGTTCTCGGCGCAGAGTTTCAATGGGAGCCAAACTATGAACTCGCACAGTTCAGGAAGTGCTGCTGCCCCTCTGGTGGGGACGACAGTGACAAGTGGCACTGCGGCATCTGTCACAGCTGTCAGCGGTGGACCCGCGTTGTCAAAAGGGCTGACCACCGCGATCATGCCCCCCTCAGTGTCAAACAGTGTCATCCAGACGCCTCTCATGAGCTCGCAGAGCGTTGTCGCTTCAGTTCCGACTGTGAGCCAGGCACCAGGACCCACTGTGGCACTCGTCAGGCCGCCTATGCAAACAGCGGGGTCGGGTGCAACTTTGAATGGGAACAACAATGCGAGCCCCGTAGTGGTTAGGAATACAACAGGTATCGGCACGCAATCTCCGCTTGTTAACAGCAGCCAGCCGTCCAACTCGGTGACTGTGAGCGCAGGGTCGCACATAATCAAGGCAGAGCCACCCACCACAATAATACAGTCAGCACCGCAGCAGGTTGTCACTCCCGGTGCCGTCAACGCTCCACGGACTCCGGCTGCCGGCCCAGGCGGGATCCGACCAATGGTGCCTCAGATGTTGGCCCCAAGACTTTCTCAGACCTCACCGGGACAGCATAGTGTACATAACATCCAGCTCCCCCCGGGTGAGTGAACTATATAATAAATGCACTGACTTTATTTCCACACTGGGCATCTATACTCAAAATAAACATTTAATATTGATAGATCAATTAACATCATGTCAGATTGCATAGAAAGTGTGTGTCCCCAGTCGTTTATGAGTTGCACATCCACTTCTTTAAATTTCACTGATGTAGGGATGCAGCCTATGATTATTTTCCATTATTGATTAATTGATTGATTGTTTGGTCTATAAAGTGTCTGAAAATGTTTTTTAAAAAAAGACATCACTGTTTCCCTGAGCCTAAGGTGACATATTCAAATATTTAACACAAATATTTAACTTACTGACATAGAGGACTAAAGTAATCAGAACATATTGACATTTGAGAAGCTTAATTCAGAGAATGTGGAGATTTTTTTTCTTAAAAATTACTCAAAACAATCAATTAACAAAATAATCAGTGATTAATTTAATAGTTGGTAACTAATCAATGAATTGTCTAATCACTGCAGCTTTACTCTGATCTGTTATGATTTACAGTGACGACTTCATACAGTAAATCACCGATACTAATGTACACCATAAATTGACCATGTTTACTCTGTGTAGTGGTTCAGCTGTTCACTGTTTAATTTATTGAGAAGACCATCGATACCGTGATAATATAATTATAATTAAATTGCCTCATAGATCTTCTGACTTTTTTCAGGGATGGTGCTTGTACGCAGTGAGAGTGGGCAGCTGCTGATGATTCCTCAGCAGGCCCTGGCCCAGATGCAGGCTCAGGCTCAGGGAGGCATGGCACCTCGGACTACTACTCCCACAAACATGCCTCAAGGCCAGGTGAGACCATACAGTTAGACTAGGAAGGCCTTTGTGTTGTCAGTATTCACTTTAGTGTAAATGTCAGTATTATAGCCCATGTTCAGCTTGCCTGCCTCCTACAAAATAGATAAGCACCTGTTGAGTAGAATATAAAATGAGATTGAGTTCATTTATATATATATACAGATATATTTATATATATATATGTGTGTGTGTGTGGCTAGTAGTGTGCTTGTTTATTATTGTGTTTATTATAAAGTGCAAGAGTTCCAATTTAATAAATAGATAATTAAATTAAGAGGTTGTTTATTAAGAAGAGCAATTGATATTGGAAGGAAGGAGAACCTGTAACGGTTAGTTTTGTACCTGCAGGCTCTATATCTCCTTTGTGAGTGTAGGAGTACATATTCTGGAAACAGAATACAACACAATATAACACAACAGTCTGCAGGAATATACACAAGAAATGACTACATGCAGTGATGGGGGGGCCACAGTTTAAAGCGCATCCAGCTCCAGGTTGTTGTCAGCAGTTCGACCTCTCATCTGTATGCAGACTCCTCTCCATCTTGAGTGAGGCTGATGACTGTTGTGTCGTCTGCAAATTTGAGGAGTCGCCCTGATGGGTCTCCTGAGGTATAACAGTTTGTGTAGAGAGAAAGAAGAGCAGTAGGGAAAGCACACACTGACTGTCCAGGTGCTGAATGTGATTTTCTCAAGCCTCACCTGCTGTCAGGAAGTTTGTGATCTGCTGACAGGTGGAGGCGGGACAGCATCATCCAATGATCTGTTTGCCCTTTATTTCTGAATTCAGATGTAATATGTTATTTTTTCTGGTTCTTTCTGTCAGGCTCCTGGAAACACCATCATCGGCAGACAAGTGGCTCCCACCACCATCGTCCGACAGAGCTGTCCAACTCCAACATCACTGTCTGCCACCACCACTCTTCACAGGCCTCCCATCCTTCAGGTAACTTCATCTGTTTGTGTGAAATCATTTCTGACATTTATTTAGCTTGTTGAACATTGTTACTCATATGAGCCGCAGACTTTTTCACTTGCATTTAGGTACTTAAACCACAGAATGTAAACATACCTGATCAGATGAGTTGATTAGGAATGTAAAATGTATGTACCCTAATATTACAGTGACAATTTAATGAATATATGGGTTTTTCATCCTCTGTGAGGAGACGTGTTAATTTGGTGCACAGTATTTATAAATGTTTTACATTTTTATATCCTGAACTTTGCTATTTGGATTTACTGTAATAACGTTCAGACCTTGAGTTGTGCTTTTTGAAGGGTTTATAAATATTTTAAAATTATACTTATTTATATATATTCAGTGAGTGTCAGACTCCATGGTTCAGGAGATGCAGGACCTAAAATAATTGAACCTACATTGGCACTTTTACAGTGTAAACCACGTTTTTTAAAAGATCAAATTCACTTCAGATAATTATAAATATACAACTAATACAATGAAGTTACTTGTTTTTTTTAATTGTTTTTAGACTAATTGCATTGCATTGGTTAAAACATGAAACTCTTTCATGCAGATCACTTCCTCTAACACCCTGTTTAAGTTTCATGAATCTCACCATGCTCTGACACCAAAATGTTTTAAATAAAATGATCATATAATTATCAAGAGTATGACCAAAGCACTGACAACCCCCCCCCCCCCCCCAATATCTTAGAGGAAAACAAACACACTGAAGTGTGTTTTTGAGGAAGAGCGTTCAACTGAACAGCAGAGCACACCTGTTTCCTCTTATGAACTTTAAGTTTGTTTAATGTATTTGAGCCACTTTGAAGCAGCCCTATAACACACTCAGTAACAGTAAAAGCAGTCTTTGAAACATTTCAACAACCTAAATAACATGTTATGATGAGGATTTTTCTCTTCCTAGAGCTCAGTTGGGGCTGCTGTACCAGGAATGACCCCAAGCACAGTCAGCCAAACAGCTGGGACCACAGTTACATCAGTAACAGTGAGCAAAGTGAGTTACGCCAATCCCAATGGATCAGATCAGAGTGTCTGCAAGTACTGTAACTTATATGTAGAGTTAATGACATGACGTCTGATACATATCTTTTGATCTACAAATGCAACTTGAATTTCCTCATCTTAATGTGATTTGTGTTTCTGGCAGGAGACAATGGAGAATGTAAAGAAATGTAAGAACTTCCTGTCTACATTGATCAAGCTGGCATCCACTGGGAAGCAATCAACAGAGACTGCAGCCAGTGTGAGAGAGCTGGTCAAGGATTTGCTGGTGAGTTACCCGTAGAAACAGGAGACACGCTGTTTATGGAAATAACCTGTCAGTCAACATATTATTGAGTAGTTTGGTTTAAGAAAGTTATGAGATATAATATTTTATTTAAAAGAAGAAAAAAATAATCCCCCTCAGCCTTTAAAAATGTAAAATCTTCAGTGAAGTGAAGCATCATCAATGCCTACAAATATAACAACTCTCACTCCAGCTTTTTATGTCCATATATCGTACCAGGAGGGCAAACTGGAGGCAGAGGAGTTCACCAGCAGATTGTACAAAGAACTCAACTCCTCACCCCAACCTTACCTTGTGCCTTTCCTCAAGGTAAGACAGCTCATATTCTACTCATTTTCAGTGATATACCTTCCAGCAAATATCTGAAAAAATGTGTGGTGCGCTATCTTGGCCCACAGGAAACAGGAAGTCATATTTGATTGCATTTTGTAATGTTTGTCTGCAGAGAAGCCTCCCAGCCTTGAGGCAACTGACTCCAGATTCAGCAGCCTTCATCCAGCAGAGTCAGACCCCCCAACCAGCCTCAAGTCCAGTGTCCTCCACCTCACCCATCCCCACCACGGTGGTCCTGGGCAGCCCAGCCCCTCGCCTCACCGCTCCAATCATCAGGCCTCAGATCCAGCCAGGCGTCAGCAAGCCAGGACAGACCCCCTCACTGGTAACTCAGCTCGACTCAAATATTCCTCAATAAAACATAAATATTAACTCCAGTGATGCTCAGAGTAATCATGACATAATCTCTATTTGAAACGGTAACCTTTCAGGTTCTCCAGCCTCAGCAGCAGAGAGCAATGTTGAGACCTCAGGTAACCTTACCGACGACCCCCATGGTGACTCTCAGGAATCAGGCCCCTGGCCGCACCGTGCTGGGACAGCCGCAGGTTCAACTTAAAGAGCTGCACCCAGGTGAGGATGTCAGTTTAATGGCACCTCTGGCTTTGTGTGTGCATGTGCATCTTTCATTGGGTACCCAGTGGTATTTACTGCCATCTGATGTAATCCATCCATGTGTCACTTTCTGTGTCTGCCAGTTCCTGTGAAGCCGGAAGTGCCACTTGTTTCTAAACAAGTCTTTGCTGCAGCCTTGACTCCAGCTCAAAAGAACAAGCTGAAAGAGGCGGGCGGCACTTTTAAGTAAATCATTCAGATCAATGTTACCAAATATATTTAGTTTGTAATCACAAAGGTTTTAACATTAGTATTACTTGAAGGTGGAAAATTAGCTTTTGGGAAACTTTGGAAAGTAAAAATGAAGGTTAATTTAAATCTTATTTTTGTCAGCATACCTTTTTATAGCTTAAAAAACAGTATGTAGCAATATGTAGCTGTCATAGTGATTTCTCCTCATTTAAAGTTTTTCCAAACTTTTATGAGACATATCTGGATTCACTGTCGTCAATCTCGTGGTTGCTTTAATGTGTTTACATTTACAGAGATGATGATGACATCAATGACGTGGCCTCCATGGCCGGAGTGAACCTATCAGAGGAAAGCGCTAATATCCTAGCAACCAATTCAGGACTAGTGGGTGCAGTGACACATTCCTGTAAGGATGAAGCTTTTCTTTCCTGTGCCTTGCTGCAGAGGAGAATGCTGGAGATAGGTGAGACACTGACATCATTGTTGACAGTAAAATATGCATCCGTCTCCTAAAGCCCAAACATGTCTCTGTGTTTTTGCTCCAGGCAGGAGAGTTGGGGTGACAGACCTGGGTGCGGATGTGGTAAACTACGTCTCCCATGCTACTCAGCAGCGACTCAAAAACCTGCTGGAAAAGGTTTCCGAAGTGGCCCAGCAGAGAAACGTCAACTTCAAGGTTTGTTTATAATAATTGGATAAGTACAACTATTTCTCCCACATGTTTTAATGGTCAAAAGCAGCTGTACAGTCCATGGATGCAGCCCCTCTGTCTCACTAAGGCTGAAACGGGCTGTTTTGCGCCTGCTCAGTGGCCCTCTTCTGATTGGCTGATTGACTGTTTTCTGAGTGACACATGCCCATGCCAACCATAGATAACGGAGTAGTAGGTAGTTTAAATCAGGGCTGCTAGATTGTGCCAGCCACCACTGAGGATAATGCTGTCCAGAAAAGCTGTGCAATGACAAATTTGTGTTTCCTCTGCGACTGTCTGTCCTCTGCTCCACTCCATGTTTGAGTGAAGGGGATAAGCCCACCCACTTGGGAAACACAGAGCAGAGGAGAGAAACTAGTATGAAGTGGACATGAATTAGGTAAATAACATAAATAAACATTTTGTTTCTTTCAGGAGGGGCGGGCTGCCCCTCCAAGACATAGTTGGGACATCACAACCTTACGTAAGTCCAAACAGCTCACACAGTTTCTGAATACGGGCTGTGTGAATTTCTCTGCAGACTGAGCGCATTGATACTTTCACAGTATTTATCTAGACCTATTTTATAATCAAAAAAGAAATCTTCCTTTTTACAATATGTCCCATTTAAGGTTTTCACTGACATATCTTACAATGTTTTGAGTCCTTATATCTGCAATAATCTCTCTTATTTTCTTTTTAACCTTTTAATTCTTTCATTGTAATACTGCCGTCTGTTAACAGGAGGATGATAATTATGAACAGAGCAGCGATGTTCGTGCTCAGCTGAAGTTCTTTGAGCAGCTGGACCAGTTAGAGAAACAGAGGAAGGAGGAACAGGAGAGAGAGATCCTTCTAAAGGCAGCTAAGGTACAGCACACACAGTGACACACATTACTATAATAAAAAACAATCCACATGACATTGTTGATATTCTGTTGAATCTGAATGTATTAGAAATAAATGCTTTGAACACTTGACTTAGAGATTTCTGGTAAATTGAAGCAACAGTTTATACATCAACAAGACATGCACCTTGATTATAGAACATACAGTATATTATACTCAACAGGCACGTCATTAAATATCTTCTAGGTTTAAAGTACACTTGAAGTAGTTACAAGTTATTTTATGGTCATACTGTCACTTCTGTTACTTTTTAGTAATAGATGTCACATTAGATCAAGGCCTATTTTTTAAATATAAGCAGATATGTAATAAATGTTAATTTATTTCATCTAGATTTAGTGTTTTGGTGTCTTAAAGCTTTTCTACACTCCAGATGTACATTAATAATGCAGAAAGTTTGACAAAAGGTTGCCTGCGATTGATTTGGACTCAGCCTCAGGTTGTCTGTTCTTCTAATGATTGCACTGTGTGATAAATCAAATGGCACTGGGGACAAATTTATCGCACCAAATAAAATTCCAGCAACTATTTGACATTAAGAATAAAATGATACATGGTTTAAATAAATGATCTGGGCATACCAAAATATATTACAGTAATGAATAGGTTTTTATTCAGTCTGAAAACATTTCAGCTCTAAATGTAAATATTGATGGAAATGTAATATTGAGCAGACTTCCGGCTTAGCTTTAGACGTCAAGTAGTTGATATAGAAACTTTCTTCAGGAATTCTGAATGTTTTCTGTGTGATTGTAGATTTTCATGTAGACTATATTTTAGAATACTTCATATTTTTCTACCACTTGCAAATTCCACAGTGTGTCTAGTACAACACAACCTGCTCTTTGGTCTTTCCTCTGCAAACATCAGTTATTAATGCATCTCGCTTTCGACCTTGCAGTCTCGAGCTCGACAAGAGGACCCGGAGCAGCTGCGTCTGAAGCAGAAGGCAAAAGAGGTAGGATGAGATGAGGACAGGCCACGAGACTCTTGTTACTGTATGTTTATGCACAGTGTGGTTGATCTCCACCTTGGTATGCATGTGTTGTCCAGATGCAGCAGCAGGAGCTGGCTCAGATGAGACAGAGGGAGGCCAACCTGACGGCTCTGGCAGCCATCGGCCCCAGGAAGAAGAGGAAGATTGTGGACTCTCCTTCGTCCTCTGCTACAGCGGAGGTAACTGAACTATGCAGTTTTCTTTTTTCAGTTGTACTGTATCACCGTCTGATGCTCTTCTTTCCTCTGCAAAAAACTTCTCTCTAAATGACTCAGCTAGCGTGAGCAACAGTTGCCTCTATTGCTAAACGGAGACAGTAACAGGGAGCTACTTATGACTGACACTGAGGCTGGAAATGTCATAGCCTCGTATAAGCACCCATGGAAGTCAGTTGCAGACAAATATTTGGTGTGTTACTTCATTTTAAAATTGAAGTGACAGCAACAATAACACAGGAAGTCTCCTTTTGTTTGTCAGTCTAAAATATTGTTTATAGAAACAGCTAATGTTAGAGGGAGCAGTGAGTCCATTATTCTCTTGAGTGACTGTAGACAAAGCTGATTTGGTGACGAGCTGTGACTGACAAGCCACGCTTGCCATGCTTTCAGTCATCTGGGCTCTTCGGAAACCTGGAGAAAATAATGCAATGAAGCTTCTTATTAGTTCTGGCAGATCAAGTGAAGTGATGCACACTGTCAGACGATTTATACATTCACACATCAAATTTAAACAAGTTTACAAGTGACTGTCAATCAGTGCAATGAGGTGTTCACTTATGATGCTACAACTGCTGGTTTGGCTTGGTCTCACCTGCTACACATGGCTGTTACTGGTTGTGTTGATTAATTTTCTCCTTTTACCATCAGGGCTTGTATAAACTGTATGTACACAGTAAATATTGAATGCATGCACTGGGTTCTGCTCTGTTTAGTGTTAGCCTTGAGTCTGATGATTGCATTCAGTGGGGAAGAAAAAGCCATTTCTGTGGAAAAAAACATTTGCTGCAATAAATGGCTCTGAATTCTTTAAGTGTCTATGGCAGGAATTGGCCTGTGACAAAGCTGCTTTCATGCTACTTTTGTGGATGTAGACTTCTTTATAATGTTCTTTTATAAAATACAGGAAACAGTCACACAGTGCTGTTGTACTCTTTTAGGTTCAATGCAAATTTCTGAGGCAGTGATTATGTAGTGTGAGAGTGGTAACCAAATGAAACAAATACATCTTATGAATTACCCGGTAACAAACTGCGCTGTACTTCAGCAGGATTTTAATGAGTTTCTTTTAGTAGCAACAGAAGCTCTGAGTGCATTTTCTCAATGACTAATGTTGCGCAGAGGTATGGGGTGTGGTGCCCAATGCACTTGGCCATGTCACAGTGTCTATAAAAGCACAAACATTTATAGACAAGCAGATCTACTCGCACTACCATTCACACTTTAGGCAATTTAGAGTTTTCAGTTCCCCTGAACCAGTGTTATTTCAACCATTGATTAATTCCTTTTAGCTTACAGTTGCACCCACTTCATTATTCTTTATGTTTTTCAACCATTTATACATTATTTTAGCTACTTCCATTATTTTTACTTAACAATGTTAACCACAGCTTTTATCCACAACTATTATCCAATACTTTAAGCTATCTATTTATTCATTATATTTTTTAGCTACTGTAACTGTTTAGACTTACTCGCTTGTCATCTAGTTTCAATTGCACTCTCAGTTTTAACATATACGGTTTAGTTTTTGCAGCTTATATGCAGCTTAAGACGTGTTTTCTTTTGTTTTTTTTATCAAATTTTTGTCAAATTGGTTAAGCTACTCCACAGTCTTTCCATGACACCCATCCCAATAACTGCAGAAATAGGCTTACTCCCTGGGGTGCAGGTAGCGTTTGGTTGGGAATCACAGAACTTAGCTGTAGCAAATGGGAAGAATTTGGAACATCTGGAGGAAACCCCTGCAGGAGAACATGCAAACCTACTCCACATAGGAAGAGGGTGACACACAGGTGGTGCTTTCAGTCAGTGCACACACTCACCCACATTGCTGCTGCTTAATCTATCCCCTCCCCCCGGGTCCCCTCACAAATTTCAAATATCATACACCCAGTCCCTACTCTCACCTTCTATTTCTCCCTTCCTATATTATTGCAGGGATCAGGAACAGGTCCCTCTCTGTCTAGTGGTGCTGGTTCATCAGGCTCCAGACCCACACGGCAGCGCATCACACGTGTCAATCTCAGGGACGTGCTCTTCTGTTTGGAGAACGAGAGATTTACCAGTCGCTCCCATTTCCTCTACAAGGGCTTTCTCAAATAGGCTTGATGTCAGAGAGGAGAGGAGGAGAGGGGAGAACGGTGGGTGGGGGAAATGAAGTCTGTGGAGAGACCAACCACTCCCACCACAGAGAGAGCATAAGAGACTCTTGAGGGTGAAGAGGAGGAGAACAGTGACTTGGCACATGTCAAGGTTGTTCAGATGTACCGGATAACCTGAAATACAAAAGTAGCCATATTGTATGGCCTCTCTACCTCCCTCCTCAAATAAGGCCTATTTCCTTTCAGAGCAGTCATGGACTTACTGTACGACTCCTTTTTGCAAAAATGGATTTTATGTTTTATGAGGAAGGGTTTTTGTATGAACAAATGACCTATTGTATAATTATGCACTGTAACACAGTAGTTTGTTTTCTGATTATTTGTATGTGCAGTAGGATTTAAAGCAATGAAAAAAAAATCAACATTTGATTTAGTAGACCACCAACTAATTTTATTATTTTATTATAACTAATATTTTGTTTTTTTGTCAATTGAATTAGTTTGAACTCCAAACTGTGTAACCTACTGAGTTGCCTTCCTGACTATGAATAAGCCATATAGCCACCCCGAAGCAATTAACCCTGCTGTAACTCTGTATCTGTCATCTCTATTACTTAACTTGATTTTATTGTTTGTTTTCAGCATATTTATTTACTAAACTCAAGCTTAAATTAATTTCTAGTTATTTATCTAATTTCATGTGACACCTCATTTGTTTCATTGTAGCTTAAATTCAAAGCAAAATGTGTGTTTACCTTCATAGGACATGTTTAAAATCTGTTTTGAAAAACTTGTGTTAGGTGTATAGATTTCAGTGTGTGAAGAGAGTTTTTCATTGTTTAAAAAAAAATCAGTTTGAATTGTTCTTATTGAAATTAGTTTGACATGTATTGATTTATAAAACTTAAAACAGGTTTCAGAAGGCTTTTTAACCTGTATTGCTATACCAAACATACATCTACCTGAAACTGATTTCTATTTTTGTAGCTGCCCACCAACACACATTTTTACTTCTTCAGTGATGACTGTTAGTGTCCTCCAATCATTTCTCTACCTGCTCATATTTTGGTGTGCTACTGGACAGACTTAGACTTAGATTTTTTTGGTATCTATGACTTAAGAAAATAGTTTCCTCATGTATATTTGTAAATGTTACACCTAAAGTTTTACACACAGTTTTGTATAGACTTGAGAATTTACCCATCCATCAAAAGGAGAAAAAAAAAGCATTTTCTCTATTGAAAGGTTTGAATAAATAATGATTTTACAGTAACTGGTTTTGATTTGATGTGTGCGGTAGATTTCAGCGGGTCAACAGTGTTGTTTTGATTTTCGTTGTAAGGCACTAGGGGGCAGCATTGCACCATTAGAACACCTGGATTTGTTAAGCATGTGGCTCTGAGGATGGTGAGAGAGGCTTTGTACATGAATGAGCTGAATGCCTTTAATTCCTTCTTACTCTACCTGTACACTGATAATTCCACTTAATCCTCTAACATCTGTAAAGCCACATGCAGCGTGTCCCTTGGGTCTATACGGGAATCTACTGAGCACAACTCCCATGAGCAGAACACGCAGCTCTCAGCCCAAAATGAACACACACACACACACGCTCACACACAGTCTGCTACCAGTGTCCTTTTCTTTGTTGGGCTGTCTTGTTTGAGTCCGTCTCCATTATCAGCCCAACACATGGCGCATTGGCAACAGCTGCCACATCAGCTGCTAGCATTCACCACAACCATAGGCTGGAAATAATTAGGCCATTCTGCCACTGGGAGAGTAGCCTGATGTTACCATGATTGGGAGCAGCTTTCGTTTGCGCACCGACCAAAGAGGAACAATAAGTGTACATTTGGAGCCATCAGTGATGATCAACCACAATTTCATTTTCTATAATGAAAGTACATCTGGGAGCCAGTAGGTGGCAATAGCTCATTTTACCACATTACAGGATTCTGCTGTGGCAGACATGGACTGAAACTGCATCTTCATATTCTTCTTTATAGTTCATATTACCTAGTCACATTTGGTTGAATTTATTGTTCCCATGCGTATATTTTGCTCTGCTGGGCACCCACATTACAGACTTCTAGGCCAAGCTCTCCCATTTTGCACACCATTTGGCAAAAAAAGCCCCAGTATGGATTGTTAATAGTATCAAAGCATTGTGCTGCTGTGAAAAAGCAGAGCCAGATAAAACCCTGGCTTTCTGTTGTGAGTACAGAACCAGCGTGGCCTGTCTCTCATGGCGGCTCTGTCTGGTGGCAGTGGTGAAGCAGGTAAGGCCTTGCGCCTTGTGCCTCAACGCAATCCAATATTTTTCCTGGTAATCCCCCTTCCACTCCTCAACACTGCTGCTCTTTCAGAGTTAAGTCCACATAAGCTCCCACTTGAGTGCCAGAGGCAGAGCAGCAACAGGGATGGTGCGGTTGCCTAGCGACGTCTCAGTCACTGCACCTGAGGGTGTTGGGTAAACACCCTGAGCTTGCCAGAGGGAAGAAGAGAGAAGTAACATCAGTGTTTCCTTCCATAACATTTATTAAAGGGGGCTGTTATTAATTTGTTACATTTGGTGTTGTCATTTTTGCTTTCACCCAGGGGCGAGATTATATTATAAATCATATCTAAAGCAAGTTTATTTGTGTGTGTGTGTGTGTGTGTGTGTGTGTGCGCATGTTTGTGTGTGTGTGTGTGCCGGCACACTCATGCCTGTGAGCGTTCGATTGTTTGTCTGTACGTCTGTACTTACCTTTTGTCTGATTCCAAGATGGGATTTGACTGCTATGATAGTACATCTCAGCAGGGTGTTCTTCTCGTGCTTTAATGATAAGTCTCCAGTCTAAAATTCTTTGCTTGTTTACGCTCACAGAGGGGCTCAGTTTTAATGATGGTTAGAGGCGGATGAAAGCTCACCCAGCCTCCACTGCTTACATGAAATAGAAGGTTATGAAATTCTTTATTGAGGTAAGACCCCTATAGCTAGATGAATATGAAGGTTGTGATATTTTTTTCATTGACATTACTTTGCAAACCAATGAGTTCAAAAATCCATTCGTAATCCCACTGTATTCATGCTGTGAGACAAATGCAACACTAAAAGTCAGTTAATTAATTTGATCCCTTTCAATGCCTCCTTGCATATTGTTGATTAAGCTCTGAGCTTATGAATAAAACTCTCTCCTAGGAGGGACATGAGAATGTGATTTGGACGAACTGATGTGGCACACTGTGATTCAGTCACTGCACATTATCATCCATTAAGATCCACAAATCCAGCAGCCTATAACCATTTTCGTCGTGAAATGAAAGAGAATGATTTTCAGTCTCTCTTGAGGAATGAAGCCCTGAAATGTAACATGCAGCAACAGTTCATTAGTTTGCACCTCCTCGCAAGTCCATTTCCTGTGTGTCCCTGACCCTGTGCCACCCAGGTTAATGCTGACTTTAGGAGTCTTTGGTTATGGGGTTGACCGGGGCAGTCTGCTTTAGCCCGGAGATGCTATAATAAGGCCAGTGTTTATGACCACTGCTGGATTGGGTTTGTAAGCGCAGCTGAACCTGTGAGGTATTGACGCAGGGGTTAATAGCCTGTTGGCCTCTTTAATGGAGCTGAATCAGGCCAAGCAGCAGGCAGTGTCAGCCCACAGGAGAGACACATCTCATTTTACAAAGTCATCTCCTACATGAGGCAGGGCAGGTACAAAAAATTGTGTTGTGTGAAAATTGTGAAGGGTTTTCCATACCGGGCAAAAATTTTAAAAAACGACAGGGCTGGTAGTGTCGAAAAAGTCAAAAATGGGGATTTTTCCCAAACCTTGCTAAAAGGGGCCAGGGGGGCGGGCTGAGTGAGAAAGGAGCAAAAACAAGCACAGTTGGGGTATCGTGTGAAAATTGTGAAGGATTTTCCATACCGTGGAAACATTTTAAAAAACGACAGGGCTGGTAGTGTCAAAAAAATCAAAAATGGGGATTTTTCCCAAACCTTGCTAAAAGGGGCCAGGGGGGCGGGCTGAGTGAGAAAGGAGCAAAATCAAGCACGGTTGGGGTATTGTGTGAAAATTGTGAAGGGTTTTCCATACCGGGCAAAAATTTTAAAAAACGACAGGGCCAGTAGTGTCGAAAAAGTCAAAAATGGGGATTTTTCCCAAACCTTGCTAAAAGGGGCCAGGGGGGCGGGCTGAGTGAGAAAGGAGCAAAAACAAGCACAGTTGGGGTATCGTGTGAAAATTGTGAAGGATTTTCCATACCGTGGAAAAATTTAAAAAAAACGACAGGGCCGGTAGTGTCGAAAAAGTCAAAAATGGGGATTTTTCCCAAACCTTGCTAAAAGGGGCCAGGGGGGCGGGCTGAGTGAGAAAGGAGCAAAATCAAGCACGGTTGGGGTATTGTGTGAAAATTGTGAAGGGTTTTCCATACCGGGCAAAAATTTTTAAAAACGACAGGGCTGGTAGTGTCGAAAAAGTCAAAAATGGGGATTTTTCCCAAACCTTGCTAAAAGGGGCCAGGGGGGCGGGCTGAGTGAGAAAGGAGCAAAATCAAGCACGGTTGGGGTATTGTGTGAAAATTGTGAAGGGTTTTCCATACCGGGCAAAAATTTTAAAAAACGACAGGGCCAGTAGTGTCGAAAAAGTCAAAAATGGGGATTTTTCCCAAACCTTGCTAAAAGGGGCCAGGGGGGCGGGCTGAGTGAGAAAGGAGCAAAAACAAGCACAGTTGGGGTATCGTGTGAAAATTGTGAAGGATTTTCCATACCGTGGAAAAATTTTAAAAAACGACAGGGCCGGTAGTGTCAAAAAAAAATCAAAAATGGGGATTCTTCCCAAACCTTGCTAAAAGGGGCCAGGGGGGCGGGCTGAGTGAGAAAGGAGCAAAATCAAGCACGGTTGGGGTATTGTGTGAAAATTGTGAAGGGTTTTCCATACCGGGCAAAAATTTTAAAAAACGACAGGGCCAGTAGTGTCGAAAAAGTCAAAAATGGGGATTTTTCCCAAACCTTGCTAAAAGGGGCCAGGGGGGCGGGCTGAGTGAGAAAGGAGCAAAATCAAGCACGGTTGGGGTATTGTGTGAAAATTGTGAAGGGTTTTCCATACCGGGCAAAAATTTTAAAAAACGACAGGGCTGGTAGTGTCGAAAAAGTCAAAAATGGGGATTTTTCCCAAACCTTGCTAAAAGGGGCCAGGGGGGCGGGCTGAGTGAGAAAGGAGCAAAAACAAGCACAGTTGGGGTATCGTGTGAAAATTGTGAAGGATTTTCCATACCGTGGAAACATTTTAAAAAACGACAGGGCTGGTAGTGTCAAAAAAATCAAAAATGGGGATTTTTCCCAAACCTTGCTAAAAGGGGCCAGGGGGGCGGGCTGAGTGAGAAAGGAGCAAAATCAAGCACGGTTGGGGTATTGTGTGAAAATTGTGAAGGGTTTTCCATACCGGGCAAAATTTTTAAAAAACGACAGGGCCAGTAGTGTCGAAAAAGTCAAAAATGGGGATTTTTCCCAAACCTTGCTAAAAGGGGCCAGGGGGGCGGGCTGAGTGAGAAAGGAGCAAAAACAAGCACAGTTGGGGTATCGTGTGAAAATTGTGAAGGATTTTCCATACCGTGGAAAAATTTAAAAAAAACGACAGGGCCGGTAGTGTCGAAAAAGTCAAAAATGGGGATTTTTCCCAAACCTTGCTAAAAGGGGCCAGGGGGGCGGGCTGAGTGAGAAAGGAGCAAAATCAAGCACGGTTGGGGTATTGTGTGAAAATTGTGAAGGGTTTTCCATACCGGGCAAAAAATTTTAAAAACGACAGGGCTGGTAGTGTCGAAAAAGTCAAAAATGGGGATTTTTCCCAAACCTTGCTAAAAGGGGCCAGGGGGGCGGGCTGAGTGAGAAAGGAGCAAAATCAAGCACGGTTGGGGTATTGTGTGAAAATTGTGAAGGGTTTTCCATACCGGGCAAAAATTTTAAAAAACGACAGGGCCAGTAGTGTCGAAAAAGTCAAAAATGGGGATTTTTCCCAAACCTTGCTAAAAGGGGCCAGGGGGGCGGGCTGAGTGAGAAAGGAGCAAAAACAAGCACAGTTGGGGTATCGTGTGAAAATTGTGAAGGATTTTCCATACCGTGGAAAAATTTTAAAAAACGACAGGGCCGGTAGTGTCAAAAAAAAATCAAAAATGGGGATTCTTCCCAAACCTTGCTAAAAGGGGCCAGGGGGGCGGGCTGAGTGAGAAAGGAGCAAAATCAAGCACGGTTGGGGTATTGTGTGAAAATTGTGAAGGGTTTTCCATACCGGGCAAAAATTTTAAAAAACGACAGGGCCAGTAGTGTCGAAAAAGTCAAAAATGGGGATTTTTCCCAAACCTTGCTAAAAGGGGCCAGGGGGGCGGGCTGAGTGAGAAAGGAGCAAAAACAAGGACAGTTGGGGTATCGTGTGAAAATGTGAAGGATTTTCCATACCGTGGAAAAATTTAAAAAAACGACAGGGCCGGTAGTGTCGAAAAAGTCAAAAATGGGGATTTTTCCCAAACCTTGCTAAAAGGGGCCAGGGGGGCGGGCTGAGTGAGAAAGGAGCAAAATCTAGCACAGTTGGGGCGTTATTTGAAAATTGTGAAGGATTTTCCAAACCGGGAAAAATTTTTAAAAAACGACAGGGCCGGTAGTGTCGAAAAAGTCAAAAATGGGGATTTTTCCCAAACCTTGCTAAAAGGGGCCAGGGGCGGGCTGAGTGAGAAATGAGCAAAATCAAGCAGAGTTGGGGCGTTATTTGAAAATTGTGAAGGATTTTCCAAACCGGGAAAAATTTTTAAAAAACGACAGGGCCGGTAGTGTCGAAAAAGTCAAAAATGGGGATTTTTCCCAAACCTTGCTAAAAGGGGCCAGGGGCGGGCTGAGTGAGAAAGGAGCAAAATCAAGCACGGTTGGGGTATCGTGTGAAAATTGTGAAGGATTTTCCATACCGTGGAAAAATTCTTAAAAACGACAGGGCCGGTAGTGTCAAAAAAAATCAAAAATGGGGATTCTTCCCAAACCTTGCTAAAAGGGGCCAGGGGGGCGGGCTGAGTGAGAAAGGAGCAAAATCAAGCACGGTTGGGGTATTGTGTGAAAATTGTGAAGGGTTTTCCATACCGTGCAAAAATTTTAAAAAACGACAGGGCCAGTAGTGTCGAAAAAGTCAAAAATGGGGATTTTTCCCAAACCTTGCTAAAAGGGGCCAGGGGGGCGGGCTGAGTGAGAAAGGAGCAAAAACAAGGACAGTTGGGGTATCGTGTGAAAATTGTGAAGGATTTTCCATACCGTGGAAAAATTTAAAAAAACGACAGGGCCGGTAGTGTCGTAAAAGTCAAAAATGGGGATTTTTCCCAAACCTTGCTAAAAGGGGCCAGGGGGGCGGGCTGAGTGAGAAAGGAGCAAAATCTAGCACAGTTGGGGCGTTATTTGAAAATTGTGAAGGATTTTCCAAACCGGGAAAACATTTTTAAAAAACGACAGGGCCGGTAGTGTCGAAAAAGTCAAAAATGGGGATTTTTCCCAAACCTTGCTAAAAGGGGCCAGGGGCGGGCTGAGTGAGAAATGAGCAAAATCAAGCAGAGTTGGGGCGTTATTTGAAAATTGTGAAGGATTTTCCAAACCGGGCAGGCACAGAAACAAACATGCTGAGGTGCCAGACTCCACCTGTTTCTACATGATACCGGTTGAAGTGAAAGTCAGACTGACTTTCTGCATTTTAACCCACTGAGCTTTTATCTGTTTTTTCAGATTGAAGCACTTTCTCACACATGAACAGCTCATGTAAATCCAGTGTTATGTCAGGAGATATTACACTTTGACATAAAAAAAAGTCTACAGCTATGCTAGCAGCTCTATGAGGCTGTGTTTAGGCACTACTAGTGATGACATGTAAATGTTAAGCTAGTATAATCTTCACCACAAATTTGTTAATATACTAGTATTTGCTCAATCAATCAATCAATCAATCAATCAATCAATCAATCAATCAAGTTTATTTGTCAGTTGTGATCATATAAGGTACAATTACAGTGAAATGTAACTTTTCAGTCCCTTGAATTTGTGCCCTCGCAGAATTGTAGTTCCATTTTCTTCACCTTGTCCCTTTTTCCCTCCTCTACTGCTCTTCTTACATTGCAGGCTGCTTTATAACTGTCTGTGTTTCCAGTCTGTAGGGTGCAGGCGTGTGTTTATGGCATCCTGGATAGTTCTGGTAATCCATTTTTTCTGGTTGTGTAATGTTTTAACTTTAGTTTTTGGTACAGATGCTTCAGTTGTTTCACATTATATATTTATCACAGACTAATTGTCCTGAAACAAGCTCCAGACTGTAGTGCAGACTGTAGGGTGGCCTCTGATTGGCCTGACCATTTCCTGACCTTTCGCATCACTGGGGGCATGTGTTGTAGTTTGTTTAAGTTTTATTTATAGACATTATTCACACTTTAAATACAGAAACTGAAAGGAGCAAACCAAAAAAACAACAAAACAACAACAACAACAAAAAACAAACACAGAAGAAAACAAACAACAAATATGAGGGGTGATCCATAAGCCAAGGCAAGTTTGCCTAATTCATGATAAAATACCACACATTATACATACAATAATTATAAGAAGTCTTTCTCATTGGTTAAATAAGCATGCAATTTTTGCCACCGTTTTTCACCCGAATCTTTTTGGAGGCATATGGAATAAGTCATTTGCTCTAAGACATGTAGATGTTTTACAATGTTAACAAAAGTGCCTATAGTGGGGCGGTTTCTCTGGAGCCAATATTTTGTGAAGGCCTTTTTGCTAGCAGCCAGCAAGACCTTTAGAAGATAAGTGTCCTTTTTACTCAGTCCTTCTGGGACATTTCCAAGATAAAGGGTTTTGAAGGATGTACAGATATTGAAACACAGAACCTTTGAAATAATTTTTGCCACTTCCTTCCAGAATATCTGGATGGAGGGGCAGGACCAAAAGATATGGGCATGATCAGCCATCACCTCTCCAGTTGTGTGCCAGTCTGTTTGAACTTTTGCTTAGGAGTAATGAAAAAGCAAATTAAGTTTTTCCAACAGATGTCTCCCCAAGTCCAAGAGTTGGTGGAGGATGACTGTGTTTTCCAGGCGTTCAGCCACATGCCCTGTGTTATCTCAATGTTCAACTCTTTTTCCCATCGTTCATTCACATAGTCTGCAGTGTCCTTATTCAGTGAAGTGATGCCATGATATAACTTGCTTATCAGACCTTTGTTGCTTCCTGAGTTATAAGCATCCATAAATATATGAACAACTGCTGGTGGATCTGTTGGATTACAACCTTTCAACTTTTTACAAAAATAATCATCAAGCTATAAATACCTGTAAAATTCCTGACCACCCAACTATATGTTTGACATAAATTATTAAAGCTATTAAGCTCACATTGTTCAACGATTTTGCATATGGTAGGGATACCATAATAGACCCACTGTCTATATCTATGGTTTTGTGATGCTGGTGTGAATTCAGGGTAATAAACTGGCCATCTAAGCAATTTAATCTGTTTTTGGTTGGAGTTGGAATTGTTTAACCACTTCCCCCCATACAGTACCATCAGTAAGAAATTCACCCATTGGCTTGCTGTCTGTAATATTCCCTTCTCTATTCCCATGCAACCAAGCAGTGACTGTATTGGTGCATCTGTTAAAGATAACGTAATTTGTTTACATATTTTGACCTCAGCAAAATGGGAATGGTTGCTCCTCCAGAGCACGGGTAGTGATTCTGCTCTGTGGCTGTTTTTGAATGACATACAGTAGCAGTGATCCAGAGTGTTTATTCCCCTTGCGGCACAGTCAATATGTTGATGGAAGCCTTTTTTAGGTTAGCCTGATTGAAGTCTCCAGCAAGAATGAGCACAGCATCAGGATTACCAGTCAGTGAGCAGTTCAAGTCTTTGCAAAGATTTGACAGGGCAGCCTCTGTACTTGCCTGTGGTGGGATGTAGACCGCTGTAGTAATGACCAAAGTAAATTCCCTTTGAATAAAATGCAGTCTGCACTTCATTGACAATAATTCCAGATCACAATTAGCCGATAGCGCGAAATGGTTGCACATTCAGGGGGCAGATTCTGCAAGTGAGTCGGAAAATTCTATAACACTGTGATGGCAGCGAGTGTTTAATCCCTCCACGTTTACCTCCATCGCTGATATGGAGATGCATTCCAAGATAGATATAGAGATTATCTTGTTTGTCTATGTGTTCGTGATTGTAGAATGTGTTTATCCCCTAAATCTTAACCTTGATGTTTACTGAGATGTTTACATCTGAAAACCTGGATCAGTCAGTTAACAGAACTGGCAGGAATAGAGATTATAAGTGGTGAGTTGACCATTACTCTATCCTAATAGGTGAATCAAAGTTATATGTTATTATTGTCCAATATTATTCACAAAAGGTGCAACTAATGTAAAAAATAAAAATAAAGAACATACATTTGCAGAAATTTAGCAAATGAGAGTCATCGAGATGTTTCACCCAAAACCATATGTCAACATCATGATGGATGGTGCTAAAGGAAAAGTCTTTATATTTTTCTTTCTTTAACCAAACTCGGTAGGATTCATCATCTCTGAAGGTCTGTGCCAAATTTTGTGGTTATTCATTAGTAAATGTTCAAATAGCCTACTGGTGGTCCTGTGGGAAAAATTAAGACCATGAAAATTAGAGTTCGTCCATCCATCCATCCATCTGTTGCCATTTCACATCCATAGCCAAGAAGCCACAACACCTTTACTCCCTGGGTTCCAGAACCTCCCACATGAGCAACAGCTGTTTCCCAGGCTGTGAGACTCAACACCCTGCTAACCTCCAGCACCAGACGCACACCTTTACTGAGACCCCCTGCACCACACACAACTCCCTCACATGTCAACATTATGGTGGCACTAGATGGGACAATTGGGGTCTCCAAGAGTGAGTGAAGTTCAACTGTTTGCCACCACAAGTGTCTGTACACAATTTAATAGCAATCCATAAGTTGTTGACCAAAGTGGTGGACTTGACTGACCAATACTGCCATGGTGGTAAAAATCAAATCTACCAAAAAATACATCACATTAAATTGATTATCTGCAAAGCTGAATCAGAATAAACATGAAAAGGAATATACATTTAGGTCAAAACATTTTCCTCACCTTGAATCGCTTTAGGATTCACAAAGACACAATGAATTATGAAAAGTGTTATGTATTTTATGGGGAATCACCATGAAACAGATGTATATTACCCCTTATGACTTTATGAATATTGAGTTGATATATCACACACACATAGCCTATAACAAAAAGTCATCAAGCTGTGACTAATCAGCTTACATTACCCACATGACAAGATAGGCTGTCATTCCTCCCCATGATGTTACTGTAATATCAGCATAACATTTACAAAACTAATGCTGTTACACATGTGTGGTGCTCAATTATTTATTTATACTAATGACTTCACTATACATCCATTATTCATTGTAAGCGCTGGTCTGTCTTCCTGAAGTGATGCTGACAGAGGGAAACGGAGGGGCAGATGCGAATGGAAGCTTGATTGTACCCTAAAGAACACTAGAGACAGACTAGGCTGCAAAGGAATCCTCTCCTACCATTTAGAGATGTAGCCAGTGTCCCGGGGAAGGCACTTAACCTGTGGCTGAGGTGAAGAATTACATCCAGCTGATTAGAGCAGTCGCTCTGCTCGAGGATGCAGCTCGGATTTCCCTCTACACTCCAGCATGTAATCACACAGATAGAAGTCAGTCTCTACAGGGCAGTTCAGCATCAGGAGCACAGTTTTCAGGTACTTGATTATAGGATGACTGTCAACAAATAAGAAAAGGGCAATCCCAGGATACATTTTTCACTATTCCTTCCTTTACTTTCCGAGGCAGCTTGATTCACGAGGTCACAACATCACAAGATCATGGGGAACCATCTGGTGTATCAGGTTTGGTGTTGAATATGAATATTTGGACTGTTGGGTAAACATTCATTGTGTTAAGTATAAAAGTTCTTGATTAGAAGGTTCATTATCCAGTGGTATAAAGAAGTACTCCTTTACTTACTGTAACTTATAGTTACTCGTGTAATTAGTAGCAATATCACCATATGGAAATTCTGGAGTCCAAGCAAATAAAAGTCATAAAATCAGTGGTTTGTTTTGCAGGATTTTGGTCATGAACAAATTTAAATTTTGACCAAAGTTATTACAATTTCATCCTGAGTGGAACATGAATGTTTGTGCCTATACCATACAAGCTATTTCACTCGAAACCCCAAATGTCAACCTCATGGTGGCGCCAGAGGAAAAGTCAGGTGATCACTAATGAGCCCTGTTAGTGAGTGAGCATGCACAATATCAGAGCCCTGAAACTGGCTCACCTAAATGGAATGCAGTCATCATTAAAGTCCTTAATTCCACCTGTGTTTTCCCTGCTTTCACAAGTAAAAATGTATGTTGTGAAAAGCATCTATCTGTCCAGCGATGGTCAAGCCATTTCACTAAAAAAACCCCACCTTTGTGAGGAACAATATCAACAGAGGTGGATCTTGTTGGAAATATCTGGAACTTGTTCATTGGAGCTTGAAGTCAATCAAATGATTTGCCGTGTTAACTAATTGACACGCAGTGAACTGGGGCTGTTGTGGTCCCTGGAGGTGCCTAATTTGCCAATTTGAGAATCCATCAGTGCTACTACACTACAACCACTGTGCAGGTACAACACAATATTGTTAGGAAGTTCAGTGTATATTATTGCATCCTATTATCAGATCTTATTTGATCTCATCATATGTAACATGTAAGATGTAATTGGTGAGATAGTGACTATGGCTGTTGAATAAATGTAGTGGAGTAAAAATACTTCCATTTGAAATTTAGTTGAGATATAAAGTAGCACAAAATTGATACACTCAAGGTTTAAGAACTTCAAACATAGACTTAAGTTTAGTACTTGAGCAAATGTACTTACTCTTCAACTCTGAAAACAGTTAAGATTTTATGTTTATTTCCATTTCTTAATTAGATAATCCCCTACAGAAAACAACTAAGCGATCTCAGCAAATGCTGTTTGATTGTGCAGATATAGTGTTTCAGGCCTGACTGAAATTAATTTGACTCCTGATGGTATTAGCTGGACCAGTCATCCATATCATGAATGGCTGGTCGTTAACAAGGAGATATTCTCTCCCCCACATGTAGCAGGAACATCAAATTTATTCTGCTGCTTTGATCTCATTTTAGACTGAGTCCTAAAATAGCAGGAAGCCCAGAGTGGTGTCAGCAGAAAAGCAGGCAGCAGAGCCAGCCAGTCCTGGGCGGTACCTTTACTGAATAGCAACATCAACACTAAACTGTGAACAGTTGGCATCAGAACCAACATCCGGTGGTGTTTTTCAGATTGGACAGTTCCCAACATCAGACCAAGAGACTCAGCAGCTATATGGAAAGGGAGTGAAAAGAGCCAGGCCTGGACACGTTTGAAGAGGAGAACTTTATTTACAACACACAAGGCACTGGCTGCAAGCCAGCAGAAAAGCTTTCAGTCTATGTACGCCATTTATCAAGGGAGCAACTTCTGTCTGCTTTTTTTCTTTCACACTGCCTATCTGCCACAAGGAGACCAAGTGAACCTCAGCTAAGTCCATCAAAGAAACCTTCCATGAAGTTAATCTCCTTATCTGGCAACTTGCAATGACCAAAATGACTTTTTACCAACTTGATTATCATTTCAGAGCAGCACAGCCCACCACTGATGAATCTCTTATTAACATGGGTCCACTATCCTGCCAAGTCTTTAGGCAAATTCATTATAGTACTAAAGGTTATCTAGTCCAGTATGCTCAATCAGCTCTACTCATCTCTACCTAAATCTCTCTGTTGACCACTCCTCTAATTTCTGGCCATAGTGGACAATACAAGATTAACTGCACTCTGTTTCACTTCCTCATATCTAACCTTTTGTTTAATACCATTTTCTAAATGTTATGCATTGTCCCTGCTGTGCTTGAATTGCCCCTCCCTCTGCGGACTCTCTCTCCCATCCTACTAATCACTTGTCTGCACAGCCTACCTGCATCTTGCCACCACCTCATTTTTCTACCTCTCTCTTACTGCCTGCCTCTCTGCTCGCTCTCTGGGTGTCTCATTAAAAGCGCTCTATCTAATGAGATTACGCCGTGGGGATTAATGGTGTGGCTAATTGATAGACACACAGCCGGAGAGGATTAAATCCCTTTAAGTCCCCAGTGGGGTTTTTTTTTGGCGCTTTAGCTGACTAATTGAAATCACAGGAATGGACACAAATATAGTTCTTGACCCCATACAGTGCTCTCAGATGCAATAAAAGGACGAATAGCGAGCGTCTTGTTAAAAAATGAAGCCACATCTAAACAAAAGGGTCAAAGATTAACTGCGTAATCCTGAGGGATTCTGTTCCATTTAATGACTCCTTCTAATGCTTAAAATACATTATTACACAGTTAGAAATAAAGATGATGCAGCCATTGAATTTGGAAATATATATAAACCAATTATTTCATGAACACATAATGTTGGATTTAAACCCAGCATGTATAGATTTTATATGAATATAGCATTTTTATTATTTGTTATTCAGCATTTTTATTATTTATTCTGACAAATAAGACAATCTACATGAAAACTGATGCACTCTCTATGTTGCTCTCATCCTATCCATCATCTGTATTCCCTGGTTAGTACATATGGGTGGGGGGTAGTTGCCTGCATTGCTGTCTGCCACAGTACTTTATCTTAATGATAAATGTTACACTGCACTGTCACCTTTATTCTCCTGTATTTCTATCTTGTACCTCCAATTTATTACTCTTTAATTGTATTTAAATGTATTTTTATATTGCCTTGTGTTACTTTTATATTCTGACTTTTAAATCATTTATGTTCTACATAAAACACTTTGTTGTTGAACTGCCTTGTCATATTTTGCGCTACCCATGGGGGGCGCCAAAGTCAGAAATTGTGAAATTCTAAATGCAGCGACTTTAATGATAGGTTAGTCGAGATGAAGCTGTAATAAATCATAATTCTCAAAACAGGATCACTGTGGCTCATTATTATTTAACACTTTGAATGAGATTATTTTTAAATGACTATGATGAAACCAACCAGGCCACTTCACACTGCTTACACCTGAATATGATGCATGTAGGCAATATTCCAAAAAAGATGGCACCTTTTCAAAACATGTCTTGTTTATTTTCTAAAGCACACATCCAGTATCTAGATGAATGAATAAAAGAATTCCAGTACACTTAATAATAGAACAACTATCAGCAGGCATGGCTAATGACCCTTCCACTGTCCCAGGGCCAGAGGCCGGCAGGAGGAACATGTCTGTCAGAGACAATACAGAGTGAAAGGGGAAGGCTGTGTTTTATATATAAAAGGAGTATAACAAAGCATTTTTAAAAAACAATCTGCAAAATGACAACAAAAGAGCAAAACCGAAACAAAGAATGTGTAAGCAGGCATCTTAAAAAATGGAACCGTATGCTTCAACAAAAGAAAAAGAAAATATCTACATATTAAAAATGAACGGGCCAAAAATCCCCTAAGCCCAGTGAAGGGCTAGAGAAAGAGAGCAGCAACTTTTATGTCATCAATACTTCAAAAATAGGTATCTTACAGTATTTTTATTTTCTCAGTGTCTTTATACAGAGTATATTCATATAGTTTCTGCTGACTACTTTCACATTCTCACCACATAGTAACAAGTGCTTTGAGTAAAACATTTTGGAAAAAAAAATCATGCACCTTTTAATAGTTTTGTTGGCCTATAAAAAACGGGAATGTTCAAGGCGACAAAAAAAACAAAACTTTTAGTACTTCTCAGAGGCCTTCGTTCCAAGTCATTTCAAGTTCCACTTTCTTACACTGTCTGACTGCTCAGATCATGCCTACATAAGCTTTACATTGTGGAGAAAGCAACACAAAACCATACAGGGCAGGCAAGCGTCTCAACATATAGGCTCCTAAATTCATGAGTCCACAGAGGAAAGGCAGGCATTCTCCACTAAATTAGAAAACCCCCACATGTATAAAAATGGTCTCACACAATGTCAGCGTGTCGCTGCGGTTGTGTCGACAGGTGATGCTTGTGAAAGTCAAACTGAGCAGGTCCTTGGAGAAGAGGGTTGTCCTCACTTAAAACTCTTATTGGCTTCTTACAGGCCATATTTCATTGGGTTATGATATCCGATAGTCTGCCGTGTTGTGTCCTTCCCTCCTGGGACTGGCTGCTGGGGTTCATCTGCACCACTGTGAAAGGGAGAGGAGAGTGACAGGCAGGGCTGGTTTGAGGAGCGCAGGGGAGGCGGCAAGAGAACGTGCCTCCACTGTACTGCACGAATGGCAACCGATCCTGAGATAGCAGGAGTCTGATACAAAAACACACCACAAAAGGCACTTTATAAAATGACAGTGCTTCTGTTCTAAGGAAATTCAAGTTGACAGAGTGAAAGAGAGAGTCCGAGAGCATCTTCCCAAAAAACATTCTCTTCAGTGTGAGACTAAAGCAAGAGATGGTATCGTTTTAACAATCAATCAAAGCACAAATTCACTACTCGCGTCTCTCACGACCGCCTTGATTCGTCCCCGGAGAGTTCCGGGTCCAGCACGGTGAGAGAACAACAAAAAGAAAAAGAAAACATCACACTACAAACTCGCCACTAAAAAATATAAAGCCAGAATACAGTTGCGTTGCAGCAGAATTCATTTGTTTGTGGGCTTGGTCGCTGTGAGCAAACTAACGCAGCCCATGTAAGCGTCCATTCCTCACATGTCTACTGTGAAGCCTGCGTCATGTTTGTGGGCCCTGCCCGTGGTTTTGAGGGGCATCCATCCAACTGACCCCACCTCTCCTGACCCCTGCCACAGCCCCACACAGCCCTCCCCAGCTCCGCTCTCAGTCATCGTCCCCTCCTCCGTAGAGGTCAGCCAGCTTCTTGAAGCGAGGGCCCCAGTCGTTGAGGTAGTCATAGTCCTGGTCCCCTGAGCTGGAGGAGTTGAGCGAGCTGACAGAGCCGGCGGTTGAACCGCTGCCCTCGTAGTCGAACACCAGCAGGGAGTCGTAGGGAGGAGCTGTGGGGTCGTTGTCTGCTGCCCTCAGACCCTGGAGACACAAAGACATGAAAGATTGACGATGAAATTTACAACCAGCACTCTGAGTGACAGTAGGTCCTGTTCTCTCCAGTCAGCACCGATATAAGAACTTAGTCTTTTAGTAAAACAAGACGTAGGTATTGTTGTCCACTGGCCACATAATAGAGGTGATGATTGTACTGTAATGGGTTCAGGGTGCACCTGCAACAAACTGTCTGATTCTGCTCAACAGGATGAACATTTTTCACAAGTTTGTTTTTTTATTGAGGTTTTAATGTTTCATCATGGTTTGAATGCTGTCTCTGTGCCAGATATTGAGCTGTTTTTACAGGGGGCCAAACATTTCTAGTAGCACCCTGCTGTCAGGAATACAATTCTAGGAGAAAAAGAGTGAAATCCTGCCTTTTTTTCCCACTGTCATATTTAAAGATAATCCATTCTGGGTATTGTTGATACAAAAACACAGGAATCTTTCAGCCTGCAAAATCCATGTTGTGTATAGCCTTTGTATGAGTCACATCATCGAGGTAACAATAACACTGTGCGAACTACTGCTAGGCTGTCTAGCTTTTAAATAGAAACACTTAGAGAAACAACACAAACAATATTTTTATCCATTCAAACCTACATCATTAATGAATTCTCCGATGTCTCCAGGGTGAGGCAGACTGGGTCTGACGGGATACTGCGACTCAGCGATCACAGGCCTCTCGTCCACTCTGCGCACCCCTGCTGGCTTATTGATGATGTGGTCCAGAGACTCAGGCTGCTGCAGCTGGCTCAGGTCGTAGTCCTGGATGAAAGCCATGGAGAGGAAAAGAATGACAATCAGTTTGATTATGACGATTATCCCAAATTGCGGACCTTTTACTATTCCCTAAATATATATTGTGTTTGGGATGGAGCACAGTTTCCAAGTGGGGATATAGTGTCAGATCAGGTCCCAGAATGCGCCATCACATGCTAGCAGACTTTGATGTGTGTTCCCGATAAGTCTGCGAGGGCTCAGGAGCGACCTGCTGTGAAATGTGTGCTACAGCGCTTCGACAGTTGACAGCGCTACAGACTTTGCTCCAGAAAATTCCCACAATTTACAGTGTTCTCATGTTAAAAAAAAGAGTGAAAGACCATGTTTATATTGATGTGGCAGCTGTTGTTTAACTGAACATTACTGATAATATATATATATATATACCTGAGAGCCTCACACTTCACACTTAGAAAAAGTGTGTATTGATGAGTCAAAGGGTGCAGGAGCTCTTCATGAGAGAGTAATCTAACAGAGATGCACAAGTGCACACAGACGCTCTCAATTTGCTGATATTTATGCACTAATTATTCTGACTATACTTTGCTGTGAGTCTAATCTGAGTCTGATTTGTTCGTACAAATAACTACAGTGTATGCTGTAAATAGAACTAGTTGATGAGATCACTTTACTGCTTTCCCGCCGCTGATAAATAATTGCACGCACTAAATCTTCACGTAGGTGCCAAAGATGGAAAACATCTCTATATGCACTGCAGCTATCTGATACTAGCGTATGTTTTCTTTTGAACTCATATGGTGTGAGTGGGTGTTGGAAAATGGCAAGTATCAAAAATGGCATAATTAATAATACATTGAATAAATCAAAGATGCTGGAGCTCATCGGTGTTAAAGATTTGCGTTTATTCAGTAAATAATATTAGATAGAAGGAGGTGGTAGTTGCAGTAGGTGTATACCTTATATATAAATATTATTTATAAGCAAGCGTGTCATATGGAAAGAGCTGCACAGTCGACTTTTATGTGGAATTCAACCTAAGCAGCATATTCAGCCCCAGCACATGTTTTATCACAGAGGGCAGACTGCATCCTAAAAAAAATCTCATTCAGTTTTAGAAAAACTGAAGGGAAGCTGGTGTGAGACTTGTGTTCAAGTAAAGGGACATTTCTCATAGATGCCACTGCTGACAGCATTTTATGAATTTGTTTTATATTATATACATTTACTATCTACAAACAATACCTGGTCCTCCTCTCCTCCTCCTTCCTCATCGTACTTGAGGATATTATCTCTAACATCGTCCTCGGGGTCGATCAGCAAGGGTTTTGCCTGCCGCTCCTTCTCTCTGCGCTTCATCCACACCACAAACAGGAGAACCATGCCTGCGAGAAGAGAAAACATGAAAGGGAAAGGAGGGAAACGGTTGAAAATATGCGGTGTTACAATAAAAGCGTGTCATTTTTCAAGCTCTTCTCATGAAAACTGCTGACTGATCCTCCGTTGTACTCACTGAGCAGTATGATGATGCAGATGAGGATAGCGATGATGGCCCCGGTGCCGAGACCGGCAGCCGCCACGGCCCCTGTGGTGCTGCAATCCCCGTTGTCATCACAGGGACACACTTTGACTCTGATCAAAGAACGATTTGATAGAGGAGGATTCCCTGAGTCAGACACGATGATGGGGATCTCGTACACAGCTGCCTCCAGGTAAGGAATCCTTAGCCTCAGCTGAGCATAGTCACCTAGAGAGAGAGTGGGAATGAGACGGAGCCGATGATGGAAAACAAACAGTGGAAATTAAGGGAGGATGTTAAGAGATGGAGAATGTGCAGGAGGAAAAAGACATGAAGGAGGAGAAGAGGAAGAAGATAAAGAGGAAAATAAGAGACAATATATCGCAAAAATTATTTATTATTTTCTGTTGTGTGTGAGTCCGTCCTGAAAAAATAGACCCTGCAGGTAATGATAGTGGATTGGGGAAAAGAACCAGACATGAGACATGCAGCTCATAGACTGGGTTGACACATGGTGGTTAGAATTGTCTCCAGCAGCCTGACAGAGCCAGAATACAGTGCAGCCATTTACTGTGGCCATTGCACTCCACTTCTACCGGACGCTGCAGGCTATATTGCGCTTTAAATTATATCGAGCAGTGTTCCAGGTGATTGCTTTATTGCGTGTTGTATTGATGTATGATGAGTGTTTTCTTTAATGATACACTTTAAAGATCAGAGAGGCTGCCTTCAGTAAATGTAACCGTTTCCAATGCTGCAGTAACTAATTAACCTGACGGACCAGATGGTTTGTTACACAGAACCATCTGAGAAGTCGTCCATGGAAACAGTTTGGAAAAGGGCGGGCTCTTTCAAAAAATACTTGGCAAATAATTGAGTGAACCATCTGTCTATCACCGTCTTAATTTGCGGGGCAGCTAGATTCCCAAGATCACTTGAGATTCCCCATAGATGCTGATTGGAAAAAACGCACGACTTAAAGCCTGTTGAGATGGATTCTTGCGTGATGCAGGGTAGGTAGCTTGTCACTGCAGCAAATATCATGGGACATTTAAGCAGCAAAATTAATACTGTAGTTATGAACTTGACAGGACAGCGAGAGCTCTACAGGGAACACTGAATAACATTTTTAGCTTCTGACATAAGAAGATTTAGAAAGCTCTGATGGAGTTCATGATTTATCAGGAGAATAGCTAATTTACTCCAAATATTTTCACTGTATGAACCTTGACTATGTGTGTGTGTGGAACAGCTGATGTTTTGGAGGTGCAAGGGAACATGGGCAGTTCTTGTGACATTGTCAAAGTCCCCCTTGAGCTGTCCCAATGAAAAAAAAACACAGACATGCCAATTCTATAGCTTCACTGTTCCATTGTGCCCAATAACAAACATTCACCTTGATATCACCCCCTTCCTGGGACTTTAAAATCCCTTTGAATAAATATGGGTCAAATTTGACTGATAACGCATGAAATATGTAGACTAGCTGCACAAAAATACATAATTTTGAAATATTTCAATGTTTGTATATGCTGTGCCACTTAAGGAAACATCATCAAATCTCAGTCTCAAAGAATGAAGGCGTTATCTCTGCTTTCAAATGTCAAATGGGTTCAATTTGACCCAAACAGTGTGTAAGTGTTAAATAATCAACGAAGCTACACTGCTGTGCCTCATGCATGAATGCTTACAGCGTCTCTCTTAATGGGGAAACTTACTTATTGTTTGTGCTGCGGGGGGGTCACAGTACGATTTTAATAGTTAGCACACCCAAACCCCCAACTGAGATCATGTTCCTGTTGCTATAAAAAAGCTGTAACCAAACAAATAGTGCAACAGTCATTCTGACATGCATGTATGCGAAGAGGCATTAAATATATAAAAAAAGCCCACAACATATAACCTTCTGCATCCATCACTCAGTCAAGCTATGACAAGATGCTCAGTGGGAGAAGAATCCAGGTATGTGATCAGATTTGTCCTCAAGACAACTACTGTGATACATCCATCTGGGTGGATTAGGTGACAGATCGGCTGCTCGGGGGACAGGGAGATGAATGGATCTCATTTGTCACAAACGATGGATCGTATGTCAACACTGGATGGCACCCGCGTCTCTCACTGTGAGCTTTGTGAGACATTTTGTTAAACTTGGACTTCTTTCGCAGCTCCAAGCAATCCCTGGTTCCCCGATTGATGTCGCCAGTCATCCTGCAGCGGGATTTTGCATCCCATCTGTTAAGTTTATGGTTTAATTCAGCTGAGGATGCAGAGCATTCATATATCATCCCCACCCCCCCATACCTCCTAAATTTTACTTTACAATGGCAGATTTCAAGGTAAAATATTTGTGAAATGAATGATGTCAAGACGATGTACAGCATTTAATTACCGCTGAGCCTGGAAATGGTCCAGTTGCGGCGGACGGTGGCGGGAAAGGAAGGCAGATCAAAGACAAAGGGCCCGACATTGGGATCGGCATCAGCGTCAGATGCGGTGATGTTGATCCTGGAGTTTGGGCGTGCACGCTCGCACACTTGGGCCTCCCTGGGTATCAGCACTGGCGCATTGTCGTTCACATCGATCAGGTAGATCTGAAGGGTGCCTGTCCCGCTGGCTTGTGGAGAACCTGATGGGAGGTGTAAGGAAAGAGAAGATGCAAAGAGATCAAATGAGGCAGGAGGATAAACATTAGAAAGGATGGTGAGATAATAATGTAGCGATCGAGAGAGGAGCGAACAGCGGTGAGGCAGAGGAGCAGAGATGAAATGATGGGAGATGGAGCAAGAAGCAAGAAAGGGGAGTTGAGAGGCAGTGTGATCAAACAGCTACAGAAGCTGGCAAAACAATCCTTCTATTTGAATCACATTTTTGTGGTTGATTTATGTGTGGAACTGAGAAAATGAGGAGCACAGGTAAAGAAACAACAGGGAGCAAAAAAGGTTTTGTTTACTGAGGTGGTTTTCTGCAAATAGAGGGACAACACTGTGTACTTTTGTGGTAGAGCCACCCAAACAAAACAGCCAGAACAAATGAAAGAACACATACATTTTGTAGTCCTTGTGTTTAAAGCTGGCTGCTTTGTAAAAGGCTGAGGCGAGACTTATATTGGAGAGGACAACGCTCACCTAAAGATCGCTGTTATCTGCACTCTGCTGGGAAATGACTCAAACACTAGCCCTCAATGCAACGCAAGCTCTTCATAACTTATTCAGGATTTCTTACTATTGCCAGACCAGAACAGAACCATCAGTTTGGGACTGTTGAACTGTTAACAGAAAACCTCTAATGTGCTTTGATTACATCACACAGTGTAACTGAGCTGTTGTTTTCTTGCCTCTCTTTATGTTGCAGTTAATGCTGTACAATAAGATGCTGGGAATGCTATTGTTTTTTTTAAATGCACTGCTTACCTCCAAAATCAAAGTGAACTTGAACTCAAGTATAGCCATGAAAACAGTAAAAACATTTTTTTTGTTGTGTTTGTGTTTGTGAGTGTGTGTGTGTGTGTGTGTGTGTGTGTGTGTGTGTGTGTGTGTGTGTGTGTGTGTGTGTGTGTGTGTGTGTATATAAAGAACTGGCAGAAGTCATTGTATATTTTGCAGAAGTAATCAGCAAAAGCAAGACTAATTTTTAAGCATTTGTTTTTAACTTGATGTTGTTCAAATTACTGTGTAGCATTAATATGAGCAAAACTCCAGTTGATGTTCTGACCGTAACATTAACACCCTGAAATACAGATGAAGAAAGTATATGTAATGCTCTGTTGAACAAACAAACTGCAGTGATATATTGTGGCCTTGATATTCAGTTGACAACCCCCCGCACACACACTGTCAGCAAGCGGAACTAAATTACTGATGCGGTGCAGCATAGATACAGTTTACCCCAGTAGCTCATCAGTGTTGTACTTCAACTTTTTTTCTCTATCAGACAGTAACTTGGTGCATCAACTATGTAAAGGTCCGTTGCCCTTGGCCCCAAGGCCCATCGACCGTCTTGTCGGTTATGATTGGCTGGGTGCTTTGTTGCTTCTTACGCTTCGCTTGAGTAGAATAAGTAAAGAGAATTTCAATCAAAGTGGAATATATCCCCTTGTTGACACTGGGCTCCAGAATCAATAGGCAGTCAACACTTTAAGCTTAAGTTGGTGTGCTCCAGGGCAACCAGTGCCTCATTTCTCAAAACACCTTGGTCCCTCCTACTAACACAGGGAGCTAGCTCCTCGATTTGTAGTGCTTTAGTTCTTTAGCTTCGAACATTGTCGCAGCAGCTGAGGCTGATAGGCCAGGCCTTCACTGACTCTTATTTTTTCTATCAGAGAAAGGACAATCAATGTTTTTGAACTGTATATGGTACAGTAGCTACTATGTAAGCACAATGTCCCACTTATTTACTAATGTGTTTCTTTAATATTAAGTGTGCAGTATATTTCCAGGCTTAAGCTGAGGGAGACAGACTGAGGTGAGTGAAAAGTTTCTTGTGTACAAGCTATTGCTGAACCCAATATATACTGTTGCATGTAATGTAAATTAATGGGATCATGATAAGGGTCTAAGAAATTATAATAATTATATTGAGGCCTAAACGTTCCTCCACAACCTCTACATTTACCCTTTGCCTGCTCTATTTTCATTCTGATGATGAAGGATGATGAACAATGGCAATTACTCTTTTTTGGTATATTCTCATTAATATATATATTTAGCTGATTTACTTTTAAGTGAAAAGTAACACATAACACATAAGTCATCCTGACTTACCAGACTTACCATTGTCGAAGGCCAGGAATGTGGCCTCATATATGTTGTTTTTGACATACATGGACTCTCGGTCAAGCAGGGCCATAGTGGTGATCTGACCATTAGTCCTGTTGATCTTCAGCCAGTTAGCTGGGTCTGATAGCTTGGAGTATCTGTAAGTGCACATGTACACAAAGGCAGGGAGAAAGAGAAAGAGAGAAAAATACTTAATTAAATTCTAAGGGAAATATACAAACACACATTCAATCAATAAGTCAATCACTCAACCAATCAGTCAATTTTATTTTAAGTGCAGAATCACCATGCAGCATGTTCCCAAAATACTTTACAATTAAAGACAATACATGGGACAAAACATACAGCAAGCAATTCAAATAATAAAAATTAAAATAAAATAACCACATTAAAAACACAAGTGTTAAAGGGTTGTTAAAAGGTAATGGACCTGACTATGTTCTAAGGTAGGCTGTAATGAAGTGAATAAAGGAAGGTTTTCAGTCTTGATTTAATGATTTCAACTGCATGTGCTTCTTTAATATGTAATGGGAGGCTGGTCCAGAGATAAGGGGCATGGCTGGCAAATGCTCTGAAACCAACTGATTTTATGTTAACTGAAGGAATGAGCAGGAGATCAGCATCGAGGGAGCAAAGAGGGAATGCTGGTGTATATGGTATAATTAGCTCAGGTAGGTAAGGCAGTGTGAGTCCATGCAAGGCCTTATCAGTTAAATGAAGAGCCTTAAAATTAGCTTGAGCTTGCACCGGTAACCTGTGAAGAGAGGTGAAAAGTGGTGTTATATGGTCTAATTTTCTAGTTTTTAATCAATGTTCTAGCTGAAGACCTCTAGTAGCACAACTAGGGCGACCAGAGAAAAGGGCATTATAATAATTAAGTCTGGAAGGAATAACTGGTTTAAGGTTTCAGCATCACACAATGATAGAATAGGTCAGATTTGTTACTAATACTATGAAAAAATGCTTTATATGAGGCTGGAATGTCAGATGAGAATCAAAAATCACACCAACTCTTTTGGTGGTTGAGAAATAATACAACCAACAATGTTGACACTCAAATTCTCATACAAATGTCCATATATTTGTTTTTTCAGCATTTACCTGCAAAACGTTCATAGGCTACCATCAATCTTTAAGAAACAACATTTCTGATAGATTTCTAATAGATGCCTCCAAATTTAGGAGTTGGAGAGGGTCATTTGACGCTGATTTGTGTCCTATGCCTGCTTCTTTAATGTACAATGTAGGCACTAGCTCGAGCCCTATTACACAGCACGGGTATGTTGTGTGGAGGTCACTGTGTGTAAACTGAGAGGGGCATGCTGAGGTAGATATGACAGGGATGTGGTAGAGAAACAGGTGGTGATATTATTCAGCATGAAGTGAGAACCTAATTCCACATATTAACTTTTGCAACGGACTGTTATTTGAATTCCGGCAGCTCTGAATCTTTTATTTGTTGATCCAAAGTACCCATTATCAGATTGAATGTTCATTACCATAATAAGCAATAGCAGCCAAGCACCTTTGAAATATTACAGTGACATGGAGAGCGGAACATATGTTCACAGAGCTTATCATAGCAGCAGCTCATTAGCATGAAGACCGATGAAAACCTGACAACTTTCCTGCTCTTTGTACCCACACAGTAGTCACAGCAACTCTCACAGTCATCACCGGTCGATACATCAACGGAGTGGAAAGTGACAGCTGCAATTAAAGTCTATGAATTCCATTAACAACTATGACGAGTCTTAACTACAGAGTGAGCGGAGGAAGTGCTTCTATGTTAGTTCTAATGAAAAATGGTTAATTGTGGACAAGCGAGAAGTCACACCGGTAGGTAGATAGTCAGCCTGTCACTATAATGACAGGCAGTGGGGGTGAAAGTCACAGACAGTCTAGGGAGAGAAAGAGAAAGAGAGATCAGAAGTGTGTTTCTGAGTGTAAGCATGGTCTGTAGAAAGCGTGATGAGGGGGAAATGGGGCTTAATTAAAGCAGTGCGTTGGAGGCTGACACTATAGTTAGCAAGAGCCTCACAGGCATTGAGAACACTAAGTCCATCTCCGTCTAATGACACACACTGCTGGACTAGTACATACTTAGCAAACAGCTGAATTACACAGACAGAGGACACGCTTACAGGCAGGAACACTCGCTATCATATTTTTTACAGTTTCCCTACTACAAAAAAAAAACAAAAAACACAAACAGAAATTAAAATAAATACAATTTCCAGTGAAAGAGACTGTCATGCTGTATTAGTCAGGATATGATGCTGCCTCGCAGGTTAGATTGTGGTGTTTGGGTGGCATGCCTGGCACTCTCATTTCTCTCTTGTGCCAACTTAATATACTTGTGAGGACTTGCTCCTGACAAGACTCACGCCAAACGTAACCCTAAGTACTAACCCCAATGACCTCCAGCCCACGCTTAATTTTGAGGCCATATTTTTAAACGCACTACTAATTTATTTATTTATTTTTGAAATACTCATATTTCAGGTTTCTTGCTGAGAGTTACATGAGAAGACTGATATCACACTCATGTCTATTTGGCGAATTTGAAGCTAGAACCAGCAGCTGGTTAGTTTAGCTTAGCATAAACACTGGAAACAGGGGGAAACAGCTAGCTCTGTGCAAAGATAACACAATCTGCACTTCCTAAGCTCACTAATTAACACTTGCTATATGTTGTTTGTTTAATGTGCAGGACTATTTCTTGGCAGTATCATCCTGGGGTGTCCTTTGGTTGCGTGGTAAACTCATAGTGATGACAAGATCCCTTGTAAAAGCCCAAATTGTCGTATCTCATGTGTTAATCAGGGGGCTTTAAAGGTACTGACATAAGATAAACCAAATTAGGGAGTATCCCAAAATCCTTAAATCAAGCCCTAAACTAACAACTTTAGCAGTAAAGACTAACAAACGTATGGTCTCACGTCAAAAAAGTCTTACTGATTAAAGCTAATATTCTAGAATTAACTAGGGCAGAAATATAAGAACTCACACACACAAACAAACACACATAAATTTGCTCTTGCTGCCACTTAAATCACATTTAACAGGAAAAATCAGCTGGCAAACTGCCTCACATCATCTTCTCTTCCCTAGAGGAGCCCACAGAGAAAGATAAAAAGCGAGAAATTCAGAAACATAAGAAAAGCCGAGCTGGCTCCTCTCCCATCTACTGCTCACTCACACACCCTTTTATCCTCTGTGGGTCCTCGTGTGCATGCTCATGTGCGTTTTGGGAGTCTACGTTTGTGCATTTCGGTGTCTTTTGTGTGTGGGGGTTCAAGGGAGGTCATCTAGGGAATACAGCAGCAGCAGCAGAGATGAGACTGTCTAAGCATGAGCTGAGCGTCTGCTGGCAAGCTGCTTTAGTGAAGACAGCAGTTCTGAGCTCCCATCAATAACAGACACACAGACTGACGGAGAAGAAAGTGACAGGGTCAGCGGGAGCAAGAGAGAGGGAAGGATGAGAGAAACGAGAGCATAAAAAAGAAGTTATTTCTCTCAAGAGGCATAGGAGACCACTTAGTTTGCATGACATGACTTTTTAGGAGAAGAAACCTGAGATGCAGATAATGTTCTCTCTATATATGTGTACATCTTGCATTACCTCCCCCTCACTATCTATTCAGTAATATTTCCACTGGGTTTGCTGGTGGAAAAGGCCGTCTCACTGACATTAAGAAAAATCAATCTCTTTCATTGGAGCTGGATATGGAGTGGAACGATGCCATTGGACCTCAGTGGGCATGTGGGAGTTTCTGTTATACAGGGTCAATGCCTGGATGGCACGATGCCCACTGTGTGTCACCCCAGTTAGGAAGGATGGAAGGAGGGATCAATGAGAAGGAAAAGAAGAAGATAGGGATCTAAGGAGGGCAGACAGACAGTGTCCAGCTCATTACAGGATGACCTCTTCACACCAGTCGCCAGGCAACGAGGAACCGGAGCCTATTCTGTGGGCGGGGGAGCGGGGGTCAGTTGAGAATGTCACAGAAAAGGGATAAACTGTGGAGAAAGCGCTGACCACTGTATGGCGACACACATATTCAGTGGAATATACACCGAATCTGTGTTCAAAATATTAGATACGTCTAATGATGTATGAATATGAAGTAGCCTCAGAGGACCTTCAGGCTTGCCTCGGACTACATCGATATAAATCCTTAACTGTCTTTTCATTTAAAGACAATACAACTGGCAGTTTTGAATATACAGGTGAAGAATGCAGTCGGTAGCACAAGCAGAGATGGCTGTCATATTGTAGCTGAGTGTACTCTACAGGCAGTGTTGTGCATGAACGCGTTCATTGAACGAAAGTTCATGAACTCGTTCATAATTTTGGTGAACTTGAACGAACGAACGGTATTTCTGCCTGATGAACGATACTATGAACGCGTTCATTCTGGTGTCCGTGAACGTCACGTTCACTCTTTTTAAATTTCGTTCAATAAGTGTTGCCCAACCGTTGCGTGTACTTCTTTGTCTGTGCCAGATTATGCCTAAAAAGTCCGAGAGCGCCACAGTTGAGTAGAGCTATCTGGCAACCATAGGCAAAGGCAGCCAGTGTCGCACTGCTCCATGCGTCATCAAAACAAAACAAAACAAAAAACAGCATGGAAGCAGCATGGAAGCGACAGCAGCATGTGGACATAAGGAGGTCTCATATAATTATCTCAGCGATTTTTATGAGAAAATCGACAAGGAAGGGAACAATCTAACGTTTATGTGCAAACTCTGCCCACCGGCTTTTTCAGTGTTAAACTAATGAAATAATTGCTGGCTGTGGCAACAGTTTTAAAAGAGTATAGTTCGCAACGTATTGAAAAAAAGAACTGAACTAGTTCATTTTTTGGAGCTGTGAACTTAGTTCATAATTTGGAATTATGAACTATGAACTGAACTAGTTCATTTTAAAATGTGTGAACTATGAACTGAACTAGTTCATGTAGAAAGTGAACTTTCCCAACACTGTCTACAGGAAGCATTATTAAAATGAGACTAGGTCAAAACCTGGTATGTGGCTAAACCATGTGTGATTTGCTAGAAGGCTTTTCAATTTGCATGTCGCCTGTGTATCATCATTTTTAGCATGTTTGTGTTTACTGTAAGTTTGTTTCTTTGTTTAGTACCTTTCATACAGTAATTGTAACTCAATGTGGTGTACATATAAAAAAAACATTAAAAGTACTCACTGGTACTGTTGCTGTTGTAAGAAGGGTTGAGTTAAGTTTAATTTTTCATAGGTTTTATATATTATTTCAACTACCCACAACCTGAAAAATAGATTTAATGCAGTAACTATCTAGTTAATCATTAATGCAGATTGTAAATTTCCTCAACACAGTGTGCTTCATGTGTGTAAATGTATTTGATTTATTGCTTTTATTTCATTCACCATCAACACGGTAGTGCTTTAATTTCAAAAGAATTCGTTTTCTTGAACATTTCATGTGTTCGTCAAGAGGATTTCCATCAGCTTCTACTGACATAGTTTCTAGTCTTTCTAAGATCTATACATTAACAGTTAACAATGACAAAAGTTAGTATTTATTTGTTTTGAAAGACATCATAATTTATACTAAAGCATATGATATCTAGATAAGTAAGAAACTGCACTGCACTGTAGAAGATGCTGAAATCTAAATAAATTCAATATAAGTTAAAAATAAAAAAAAATGTAATGTTACCAAATTTAAAGGAGGGATAAATTGCATCTCATTGATCTCTGTCATTGTTTCGGCTTTACAGCCCACAATGTTATTGTTTTGGTTCACTCTCACCGATTTTGTATTGTGTTGTATCACTTTTTCGCACTATGAGTACTGACACAGTACAGTACAGTAAATACTGAGTGAACCCTCCATATTGAGATGTCCTTAGTACCTGACAATCTGGTGGATGAAGTGGTCAGGGTCCTGGGCAGCAAACACAGTAAGAGTGGTTCCTGCTGGGACACCCTCCTCAAAGCGGATCATCTTAGGGTTGACAGGGAAAACGGGCGGCTCGTTCACATCCTGAACAGAGATGGTGACTCCTGCTGTGGACTGGAGCGATGACTGGATGCCACTGGCCAGGTGTGCCTGGTTGGACACCACCACGGTCAGCATGAAGGCGCGGTTCATCTCAAAATCCACCGGCTAAAGAAGAAACAATGAGTTAGGGGGAGAGGAGAGAGATACAGATGACTAAATAAGAAGAAATGGGAAGAAAATGAGTATGGCTGATTGCAAAATTAGCTCTAACTGTGTTACAATTTGATAAAATGACATAATCAAAAACAATGTGAGAGTGAAGTACTCAGTCATCAGCAGCTGGCACTTCAGAGCAGGTGGAAACATACAAGATGCAGGGCACAACTCATGCTGAATAACAATGGAAAACGACACACTTTCAATTTAAAAAAAGTTAAATATCAGACATAGAGTCATATGGAGAAGCCAAATGTAACGCTTCACTCTCACCTTGATCACTGTCAGCATGCCCTCATTGGTGATGGGGTTGGTGCGGATGGTGAAGTGTCCGGAAGGATCCCCGCTGACGATGCGGTAGACGGCGTTCCAGTTGGGGCTGTGGGGCTGATCCCTGTCCACCACTGTAAGGTTGGTCACCACCACATTCACCTTGTTCTCTGGCACCTCTCCAGAAAACTACAGAGTGGGACGAAGGGAGGAGGCGAAGAGGAGAGAAGGGAGGGGAGGTGACAGCGGGGAGGATGGGAGACATAACATTACGCTGATGTTGTTCCAGGAGTCGGCTAATGCATGTTAATAACTTGATTTATTGAGACTTGAAGCTTTTGCTTGTGCCATCATCAATCTTTTAACATTTTCCGTAATTGCTGTTATGAAAACAAACTGCTTTTTTAGGGTCATGCCAATAATGCTCATTACATTAAAACATGAATGGAAAGTGGTAGTTAAACAAATGGAGAATTGGTAAGATAGGAGAGGGAGAAAACAAAAGCAGACAGGAGCAAACGTATTTGTTTAAATGTGAATAATAGAGAATCATATCTTCCATTATGTTAATGCAGTCCCTTATTCCACGCTATGTCTACTCATGTGAAACTCCTTATTTGAACTAATGGATTTGTTCAATTAAGTGTTTACGCATTTAATTTGGATTCTGTGCATTCACCAAATCTCAGTCTTAATAAGCAATTAGATAAGTACTGCAATTAAAGCAGCGGTAGGAATAATCTTTGGCTAATGATCTTCATTATATTGCAATCTGAAACAACTCCCCTCTGAACTAACTCTGGAGGAAACTTGGTGACAGCTGCAGAGCCCGCAGAAGAATTTACAGCGCAATAGGATACGTGTCCTTCTCTATAGGGATTTATCTAGCTACAGAAGAACGGGCACTCAAAGGTATACACACAAAAACACACACACACACATACACACACACACACACAGGCACACACTAAAAGCTCTCATTGTCAAACTATAATCCGTGTTTCCTCTTGTGAAGCGTTAACTTGTTTATGGAGTGTGTCTGCCAGCTGCTGTTCATTTTAATGGCTTCATCATCGTGGGATTGAAGCAGCGTCCAAGCCACCCGATTCCTCTCTTCCTCCTTTTTTTCTCTCCCTCCCTCCCTCCTTCCCTCCTCTTCTCCTATCCCCTGCAGTACAACCAGGCTGATAAGCACAGAACAAATTAAATATGCACTCTTAGTCTCTGGTGTGTGGGCTCCTCCATTTCCTTTTCACCCCGAGCTTTAGCACAACACCAACACAAACCTTCCAAGCTTTTTGGCTACGTTGTCAGACAGCCAAATGGAATATGCTCTCTCAGAGGCATACACAATGGCGCTTACTGTAGGGGAGGGTGCTTCCAAAATGGCAACTCTTTCTAAAATGCAATGTGGACCCATTGATAAGACACTAGAGACACAAGCTTTGGGTTTCTGTAGGATTTTATAGTTGTAAAGAAGGAGTGGCACAAATAAGATTCAACTGTAGGTAAAACAGAGCCTCAGTTTACTTTACCGGCGAATGCAAAATTCAAACCATGCAACTTTAAGTATGTTACAATATATAACAGAAGCTATTGTCAACATGACAGATTCTGGCTTTACGTACAAATGTTATGCGCTCTGCCTATTTAAACAATTAACAATGGAACCTTTATTGCAAATCTTGGGAACAGTGTGAAGTTTTTCAGCAACATTAGCTAAAGACATTTTCTGGAGGCCTGCAACAGGACGAGAACAATAAAACAAATCCCGTCTTTTCCTCTGGAAATGAACAGTTAAGTCTTCTTAAACAAAATGTTTCTGTTGCCAAGCTCTAAATCTTTTGGCTTCATAGTGAGGCTAGTTATGGGACAATGGTGAATGCTAAAACATAGTATAACAGTAGCACACGTGGAGAGAAGTCACACATTAAATGACCTGATTCAGTCATGTCAGTTACAAAGCAACATCCAAGAGCTAACATTAGCCACCTTAAACTAATGATCATACCAGATCAAGTCCAAGTTTGAATGTGTCATTTCCTCCTTCAAATGTTACAAAGTCTTGCTTTAAAGAGCTATGTAATGTGAGATAGGACAAAATGACTTTTATGACTATAACTTTTAACACCATTAAAGGCATAAGCATCATCAGTGACACTTACCACCAGGTCTTATTTTAATAAACAAAATTCAGATAATATAGGGTCTCTTATGCTGCAACACTTCCATTGATCGCTTTTTTACATTCCACACTGTTTATAGACATAACTAGTCCTCTGATATTTGAGCTCCAGTCAGGCCAGGGGAAATCAGTGAGGATACAGTGCTGTATAGACCCCAAATTATTTCAGAAAATTAATCTACGTGAGGTGAGCTGCACAGTAGGGGAAATCTACTACCTTCTTACTGAAAACTGACTCAGCAAATGAAAAAGTTGCCTTTTAGATGACAGCTACAGCTCAACATGACTAAATGAGCTCTCACTCTCCATCATATAGGGTTCTGAGGACAACACCAAAAGGGTTATGGCAGTATTACGAGGGAATGAATGTCCCAAAACAGATTAACTCTGGTCTGACAGACATCAGTTCACTTTCAGATAGCTGCTATGTCTTCACTGTGGTGTAATAAAGAGATAGTTGTCTATCTTCAACTAATTTTTATTTAATTAATTTTTTTACAGACATACCTATCTGCCTTTTTTCCTCACAGCTCCTGCTCCTTTTGAACACAAGTCAAAGTCATGGAGTGGGAAGCAGAGGTGCGCGTTGAATGCTGATAATCTCAGGCACTCCAACTCTTTCAGGTATGTAGAAGCCGCGGCTCTACAGGTGAATCACAAATAGTGCTCTATTCAGATCTGTATGCCTGTGTGTCTGGGAGTTTTTCAACTAATTCTCCAGTTCCTCATCATTATTCAGTGAATGACAAACCACTGGGTACACTTTTGCATGGCTGTTATACACTTGATTAGATACTTTGATTAGCTAGATTGTGGCAAGTACTGTTGTCTTTTTGTTTATCACATAATGATGAACATGGCTCTAGCATAGCCCATTCAGGCCTGTGTGGTGAAATGAATAAAACATTTGTTGTTTTTTTTTTTCAAATTAGATGCAATATATCAGCTTGGTTTACGCCCCCCCTCAAGCAATTTCACTTAATTAATTTGCTTATGTTTTCTCTATGCCTCCTGTAGAGAGGAATGAATTCCGCTTGCGTCTGTCATACACAAATAATTACTGAACTGCTGCAAGTCTAGTTGCTTGTGTGGGAAGCAAAAGATTGACAATCGACAGAGAACAATTTCTCCGTCATCTGTGTCTAAATGAAGAACATCATAAACACATTTTTATTCTTTTTTTACACATTTCTGCCTTTGAGTCATAAACCAAAATGTGGTCATAACTTGTTTCCACCAACAAGCTCAGGCAGTCATTTATTCATGAGCGTGGCATGGAAAGTAATGAGTAAGGCCCTATAGAGGTGGAAAAAGTGACATTTATTTCAAGGTGTGTGAGCATACATATATGTGCATGTCTACTGTATGTGTCAAGGACAGATGTTTTTTTGTGTGTCTGTTGAAGCGAAGTGTGGCTTTCGCTTGCTAGCAAGAGAACTGTGGTCCAGAGCTCCTCCCCAGTGTAGAGCGGTGACAGAGCCAGCACCACAGACGGGGACAGAGCAGTTCTGAGTGGAGCGGCAGCCTTGTTCGGCGAGCTCTACCCCTGACAGCTGGGGAGCTCTTATCAGAGCATGCGGCTGGAACTGTACTGGCATGCACGCTGACGACGGCCCCGCCGAGGAGACGGGGATCACAGTGTGTGACGCTGACATACTGCTTGCTCTGCCTCTGAGCTCTGCTGCAGACAGCATCTGTCTCTCTCTGGAATCTCAGAAATCCACATAAAGAGAAGCTCCAATCCTGTAGGTCTGTCAGGCTGCGGTCAGCATTTGATTCTGTTCTATGACCAGGCTGAGAGAATACAAACTATAAATGGGGAGAGGCACCCATTCATGCAGCACGCAGACCTTCTGTTTTCAATTGATGCTTTACTTGTCAGTAACCTCTCATAAAGTAACCCTCATTCTCTAAAAAACAAACAACTCTCAACTTAATCACACCCACACACTGCCATGAGAAAGTAGGCCAGCTGTGGCCTGCCTTCCTGTCAGACAGACTAGTGTGGAGGTATCAGGGACCAAGGCCAGATGCCTGCAGACAAACCATGGCCACCAGAGGCCCCGCTGGCTGGGAAAACATAGAGACGGAGTGAGGAGAACCCCTCCCGTCACCAAAACTCATCTCAAACTCACTTTCAGTCCCAGTCTCTTTATTTATACTTTTTCTGTCCATCCATATGTTATTCTTAATCTGTCACTGTGTTGTCTATTTTTGTCTCCTTATGTATCCATCCTTATCCTACATCTCTGTCAGTTGTTCCCCTCATATCAGTGTTCTCTGAAGATATATTTCAGTAGAGGTACATGATTATTGTCTTTGACAGGGATCAGAAAATTTATTTTTCCAGCATTATCTGAGAGAAGTATTGTGCTTGGAGATCTGTTGATCCTATTTTGTCTACAAAGAATAAACCATTGTGTGTTGTACATATTATAATGGCTCTATGGGACACATAGTGACTAAATGAGCAGTTGTTAAAATGGCAGTCACAGGTTCATACCCTAAGGTGAAAGTGTTTGGTGGCTGAGTCTGATGTGCTCCTTACAGTGATGAATAAAATATATATGTGGGGGGGGGACTCACCGTCCTGACTGTCAGTTCTGGAGGGTTGTCGTTGATGTCGGTAATGGAGATTAGGGCTGTGGCAGTGTTAGACAAACCAAAGTTCAAGTTGCCTTCCATGTCGGTGGCCTGGACAATGATGGTGTATTCTGACACTTTCTGTAGAGAGAGGCAGAAAGAGAGTAAACATGATTAAAGATTTGTATATCAAATGCTCTGACAAACTTTCTTAATTTTCTTTGTATATACTGTATATATATATATTTATGTGACAATGGCATATTGAGTCATATGAGTGAAAGACTGCATGAATGAAATTTTCTCCAGCTCCCACTCATACATACACACTTTCTTTCTTTTCACAGCTGCCCACTCACTGGAGCTACAGAGTTACTTGAGTCTGCTGAGACACCATATTTGGTCAACATCAGATAGCAAACAGCACACACATACACTGACATGAACAGTCATACACAGAGTAACAAAGAGGGAGAAATGTATTGGTAAAAGGCCCATCCATTAATGCCTAAAAGTCTTGGCTTTCCTCTGTGGGATGAGACCTGAATCATCACTCATTTTAATGGAGGCGCAGCCACTTTAAGAAGCGCCACAATGCTGCAGATAATACCAGGAGGTGAACGGGCCTTATTTAGTCCAGTTACAGTGAGGGGTACCCCAGAGTGTACTGCAGCACCAGCTGAAATATTACAGAGCCATGACGACAGACACCATCAAACACTAGGCTTTAGACACAAGTGAATGAAACAACAGCATCTAAAACAAAAAGGCAGAGAGAGAGAGAGAGAGAGAGAGAGAGAGAGAGAGAGAGAGAGAGAGAGAGAGAGAGAGAGAGAGAGAGAGAGAGAGAGAGAGAGAGAGAGAGAGAGAGAGAGAGAGAGAGAGAGTGAGAGAGAGAGACTGCATCCACATCATAGCATGGTGACTCTGTCCATCGTGCTGAAAGTTCAGTCTGTCCTCCAGACTCACCACTGGAAGGAAGACTGGGTGTGTTTATGTGTGTGCGTGTGTGTGTGTGTGTGTGTGCGCGCATTTCCATCCTAACCAATCCTAACAGTGTAAGCCTCCCTCTGCTTTGTGGTATTTTTCTCTGCCTATTAATCCATTTGACTTAAGCCTCCAGTGCGACAGTGTGCAGAGAGGGAGACAGAGAGAATGGACGTCAAGGACAGGCCAGTGTTCTGCGCTTGGAGTTTGCCGCTTTGTTCAACCTCCACATTGCATCCCATCAATGGTCTTATGTTTGTTTGTGGCTAGGCTAGTTTTGCTGCATTCACCCTGGGGTCGCACTTTCTACAGACTTGACAGCCAGTGGCGTGATGTAAAGGGCTGCCTGGGGAAACAAGAACAAACCCAAGCAAAGGTCTAGCTGTAGATAAGTGAGTAATTGCTTTGCTTAGGTGGCATCTTTGCCTTTTTTTTATTTCTTTGAGTCGTGGCTTTTTTTTCTCATCTGGTTTATTGTGTGGTCTTTGCAACTCCCACTTTGTGCTTTTTTCAATCTCTTGCTTTCTTTCTCATTGCATTCTCTGCTTGTCTGTTCTCTATCTATCTCGCTTACTGTCTCTCTGCAAGTCTCTGTATCTCCTCTCTCCCTCCCACTCTCTTTTTTCAGTTATGAAGGATGCAGTTGATTGTTAGATCAGTCAGACCATTGAGGCCAGTTAAAACACCCAGCAGGAATCATTTAGCATCTCTTGAAGTCATTATGAAGTGCACAGACATGTTAATCTGCACCAAACCAACCCTATTAATGAAAACTCAATACTGGCTGCCCTTTATTAGACTCATAATGAAATATCAATACCATCTCCCCTCATAGAGCGCTTCAGTAAATAGAGCCTCCAATGAATGTGTCTCTCTGCAGACTCATTTAGATCCGGTCACATATATCACTCTAGAAATAGCACCAGATGGCTGTGGGAAACTAATAGGCCCGAGCTTTGATGGACGCCTCTTTCTTTGGTCAGGTGAGGAGAAATGACTGGAGCTGAGCCAGCAGGTGGAGCTCTCACACAGTCGGGGATGTGGCTGATGCATCCCTATCCTGCAGGGTTATATCACTCATCTGAGGGTAGTTGGGAGTTTATGGACCTTCTAGTGCACACACACACATCCGCTGACGCTCCAGTGAGTGGGAACAGGTGGGACACTTAGACACTGACACACACTGGGTACACACCAAACACACGCACAGTTAGACACACTCTGCCTGTCCAAAGTGGCTGCCCGAACAAGCCAGTAAAGACTCTCTAATGAGTCCTATAGAAGTGCTGAACAGAAAATCTCTCTGTTAGATTAGAGTCCAACGTTGGCAAGAAATACAGCATCTTGTCTCACTACTAACAGCAAAAGACCAGACTCCCTCCAAAGGCCTTGAACCTCACAGACTTAATCTGCAGACGCTGAAAGTCATCAGAGGCCACAGAAAAACCTGTACACAGAGCTTTGCCAACCATAAAACCCAATTCCTTTTTTCATTGGGACTAAATTAGGTAGTCTACCAACCAGGAGGCTGAAGAAAGAAAAAGGAAAATGGCCTCAGGATATCAATGTTAGCTACTCAACAAGTCATGCCAAGCTTTTTTTTGTCCAGGACAGGTGGAAAAACCTGGCTGCTCATGGTTTTTACTCAAATGGATTTGTGCTGCAGTGAGACTTTGTTAGCAAGAACAAGGCAGGGGGAATAATGGTCAGAACTGGTAAGGTGATGTCGAACAAGAAAATGGAGAGGAGTGTTTTTCTGGCAAAGCATTCACAGTGGTGAATTAATTATACCCGTGAGCTGAGTGTGCGTTTTTACTGGCGTGCTGTAAAGGACCACTCAAAGAGAATAAAGATGGAAAGGCCAGGTGAAAGAAAGAGAGACGGAAAGAGAAAAAAACTTGGTCTTTACTTGTTTCCTTTGTGGATTGTGTTCCGGCCTGCCAGGCTCCTACTAGCTACAGTCATTAGCTTGTCACTTGCAATCTGCCTCAAATGGCCCAGCACTCACGGCGACCAGCTACCCCCCTTTTCTTTCAACTACACTCTCTCTCCCGTTCTCTCTCACTGACCCTCGGTGTCGGTGACCCTCACTACTGTTTCAAATCAGCGGAGATCACTTCAATTACATTCACCAGGTCCGATTTGATGCCATTTGATTCAATTCAATTAGATTACAGCTGAGTTCAATTCAGCTGAATCTATTTCAGTTCACTTCACTTACACGTCAGTGTGTACAACACAGTGCAGAGCCATTAATGGAAGTTACAAGTCATGTACTTCCACTTAGGGAAATGCTGCCTGAAGTACTAAACACGGCTAAAGTTATTTTCTATTTTCACGTATTTTCCCAGCGAGTCCCAAAAATATGTCGAGAAGTCAGTTTTATTTCCATCTTTATCATCCATCCCTCTTTCTTTTTATTCCTCGCAGGGCTGCTCTCTCAGGTTGGGTTGAGGACACAAACAGACTAACATTACTTTGTACAGAACACAAACCAGCAGTAACTTACTGCAAGCAACGCACTGTTTGCTGAAAGCTTTTCTCTGAGACCCATTGTACAGACAATCACTCAGATACGTAGGTAAATCCGAGATATAAACTCAGAATCCACTTGATTAGATACGCCTCCACATTTACCCAAACAGCTCAGAGTCACATACTGGATAAATAAAGGCTGTGAGTCACATATGAATACAGCTGCTAAAGCATGAAGACTGAGCAAGAGCTTAATTGTCTGACTGAGCATTGCAATACAATGGACAGGACATGATTGAGCAAATATGAGCATGATGAATATGCTGTTACCAGGCTTTCTGGCTCCAGCATGTCTCAAAGAGATATAAAGTAATGCCAGAGAGCAGGCAAACACTCCTTAAAAAAATCCAAAAAAGTCAGAGAAGAAAAGAAAACAGAACAAAAATGATGTGTAGAAGACACCTTGTTACGCCTTGATCTCCTACAGCAGCATATCATGTCAAGTTTCTTCTCTCTCATCAAAGAACACAAAAGGAGCCTCCAGAGGCCATGTGATTCCCTGTAGCTGGGCAAAACACAAAAATACTTTGGACGTTTTGTTGAATCAAGGCCTTTAACAATAAATCCTATCTCATATTATATCTTAGAAAGGGTTCTGTGAAAAGTTAACTTAGCATATTGAAAAGGGAGCCATAACCTTCAAAATGCACTGGATTGGCCCTTTGAATCTATTTCTTTTACCATTTGAGAATTAAGAATACCTAAAATCCAGTGAGAGGGAGGATATTTGGACAATGAATCAGCATCAATCGTCTTTCTAACAAGGTGACGGAAGCTATAACAGGAGAGAGAGAGAGAGAGTCAGAGACATCCTGAATAAAGCTGTGAATGTAATATCTGGTGTGGTGCTAAACATCTTTCATTCCTCTAACTCACAAAAGGAAATAGAAATATGTGCATGAGGTTTGAAGTCGAACATCAATCACATGTAGGAGGAACATTGTTACAGGTTTTAGAAAACCAGCAAACCTACACATGCATTGTATGAAGGAATGCTTGCACAGATAAGGGTGTTATGTATGGAGCAAAATGGTCATCTGGTAGCTCCTCTTTCAAATCATCCTCCCACTAGGTAGCATGAATTATGCAGTTGGACATTTTTTGAAGTATCAGGTGAATTTGAGTGTAAACGGATAAGATTAAGCCCTTAAAATAATTGTCTGGTATCAGAATAATCTACGGGTGTGTCCATGGCTATACAGTGTGGATATATTCTTAGCTCTCTTTATTGAATGTTGACCACAAGCAATAAACATCCACCTACATGCGTCAATACTCTACATTCAGCAACCCGCTCACAATCCTCTGATGGCTTCACTGTCTGGCTGCTAGAGCACAGATGCAAGTTGCAGAGTTAACATAACTCAGCGTCTCTTAGACAATAAAAGCCCTAGGCCCATTCAGGATGCCTGCACTCGTGCCTGATTCCCCAGTCAGACGCTGCATATTCTAATAGTGCCAGGTTGTGGGCACTCATGTCCTTGAGGCAGCCCAGGCGATGTCCTAATCAACGGTGAGACAGTCTCACGTAGAGCTGGCATCAGCCGTCGGACAACCTGGCGAAGAGCCACATCACACCATGCCACACCAGACCGTTCCAGTCCAGGGCTCATGGGAGATTGAGACAGCCTGGGGTAATGAAAGACAACAGCTCTGCCTGCCAGTACAGCCGCTGCCATGAAGAGTGGGTACAAAGGGAGAACATCCTCGCCAGCTGTGGCACCCTGACATCTTCAGAACCTGCTTAGGGTTTAATCTCTTTTTTCAGACACCTGCAGCACTGGAAATGTGCTTCATTAGAAACAAACTCGATCAATTATTGACTGATAGGAGAGCCTATTTTTGGTAAAAACATATGCGCAAACATACACAAAACTGTATCACCAGACCGACAACCGCATTCAAAGAGCCATGATACTGCAAAAAAGATTAGGATGTATAAAGTCAAACACATGTACAGTTTACAGCTTAGCCCTACTCGTTGGCCTGTGAGCTGGAGCACGAGGGAGCATGTGAGGTCAGAGGAGAAGAGGGGTTGCGGGCGCTGAGTGAGGGAGAATAATTGGTATTCAATGGTGTCAGAGGTAAGTGATACCATGCTCACCTCCATGTACCCCCTGGTCTCCTCAACACGAGAGAACCTGCTTCACCCCTTAATTAGCACATGAATATTCTAATTAGACACCAGCACGGCGAATGAGGATGAGCTGAAGTGTATGAAGAAGCGATGGGAGAGGAGACAGAGGATGTATTTGCTGCATAGTTGAGGGTGCATTATCTATACAGTGGGGATGCATATTCATGTTTTCGTGTAGCAGCATGTGAACACAGTACTCCGCTTGCATGGATCCAGCGTGACACCTGGGATTGCATTTATGATACAGGCACGCTTTACTGCGCATAAACAACAAACGTACAGTAACTGCATGGGAGTGTGTACGTGAACATGTGCCAATGTGTCTGAGTATGTTTGTGCGACTGTGTTGATGACCTTGACAGCAGGTGGGTGAACTCCCAGGTGTGTCCCAGTTTTAGTGGGAGGATCAGAGGCAGGTGGGACTGAGCCTGGCTTGATGTGTCCAGATTAATGAGCTTTCCCTCACTCACATCAGCTGCTACTGCTGCCGCATGGGCCAAAGCTGGAAACAGGGACACAGAGCTGGCCCGCATTCACCAGACTCATTTATATTGTCCTACAAATGTATCACGCTGTCATGCAGTGCCAACACTGAATACATTTTGGATAAGGAACGAGCGCTTGTATGTTGTATTCTTCCGGTATCAAAATCTGTTTTTGTTCTTGAGACTTTAACCATAATTATCTTCCCAATACGTGTGTCTTAATGTTGGTGAAATCCAATTTTCAAAGTTGTGCCTGGCCGGGTTTAGTGCTGAGAGAGACCAGTGGGACTTCTCAGAATATAAACATTATGGGATACACTCAATGGTGCTTTTATGTCTGTAGTGAAATCAGCCAACTAAATTACGAGGATGAGATTATCTTCATAATGGCGGCATATGAATTTGAGCGTTTCTATGATTTTGCTAGTTGTATTTTTTTTTTTTTTTTTTAAGTCTTGCACGACAGAGACACAAGGGTACATCTGTGTGTATGTGTGAAACAGTCTGCTATGAAACACTACCGCCCACAGTCACCTGATGTGGCTTAGGATAAACAAAAGTGGACCCTGTGTGACCTCCCTCATTAGGAGAATAAGATGGCAGACGGAGATGGGACAAAGTGTGTTGCGGTCGTGCTGGTGTGTGGGTTGGCGAACAACCACAGCAAGCAAAAGACACACACACACACACAGACACATAAGCGGTGGATGAGGCAAAAGAAAAACAATGAGGAGAAAGCTCCCTTGACCTCGCCACCAGAGATGTGTTGGATTTGCGTGGTCATTATATTTGCCCTGAAAAACATCAGATATTAGCCTGTCATTTATATTTATACAAAATAAGAAAACAAGTAAATGGCTTTTTTTTGTGTTTGGTTGGTTTTATTTGACATTTTTGTGGCTAAAAGTGCTCCTGATTTTGTTTAGGAGTAGTTCTATCCAGGGATCGTACTGGTATTTGCAGGCTGAGATATTTATTTGGTTATTTCATAGACTGGTGCATCCAAGAAAATAGTACAGAAAAGATGTTGTGTTTTCAACTTATACTAGAAGGATGTTGAGAAAATTGCTTTAACATGATGACCAGTGAAATATAATTTACTTTACTTACGTTTAAGCTCATTACTTTTTTTTTTTTATCATTTAGGGAATTTAAAGTCCCCCTCCAGTCAAAAATGTGTTTTTCATCTTATTCCATCAATTGGATATTTGAGCTTCACTGTGCAGAATGATGTATGTGCACAGATTGACCCTATAAGGCTGTTTTCAGTCAGTTCGGAGCCAATCAGCCAGTATACAACTTATATACGTATCATACAGAAACTTGAAGCCTCCAGTGCACATACAAACTTGAAATGGACTTGTCAGTGAAATGATTGGTACATTTATAGATTCTGGGTTCTTAATGAAGTAGACAGACAAGATGCAATTTATTATTCCAGGAAGAGGATGTTCATATGCTCTAATACACGTCTGGAGGGGATCTTTAAGGATTTGGTAAGGGGATTACTTAGGCAAGTAATAACCAAAATGGATGGAACAGACAAAGACACGTCAGTGTTTGTGGATGTCTGGGAAACATCTTATTGCACTAATTTACATGTATTGCAGGTGACATGCATTTGATTGATTTGACGTCTTTCCACGAGGACACAAGCTACTGCACCACCGCTCTGTGTGTGTGTGCGTGTGTTGTGGGTCTCAGCAGAGAGGCTGTGTGAAATAATGGAGTGGGTGGGTCATAGGGGAGCAGGTCAGTGGCTGTGACCAGACAGTGAAAAATCATTTACACATTATGTATTACCCCCTTAAAATAGCAGTTACATTACTGGTAACTTTACTTTCATTACTCAACTGTCAGCTCTCTCAGAGGTGACTTTTAAACAATGTCAAAGCCTCCACACCCACATCATTTGTGTTTAATATGTGTAGAAAAAGAAAAGAAGACATTATTGTTTAACAGGCATCTGGCCTACAGTTTGGAGGCATCATCCACAGTGACTGCATGAAGTCCTGTCCTCTAAGTGAAGCTGCATTGTTCTCACATCCTCCATTTCTGTACTAAACCACCTGATTCCTGAATGTAGCCTTAGTAGCGAGCGGGGTAACATTAGCAAGCCAGCGTAGAGGACACAACATGTAAATATGACAACTTTGGAGTAACTTTGGAGTTCTGGAGTTACATTTCTCCTCTTCCTCCAACTCCTGAACCAACCAAGCAAGCACTACCCAACCAAACTGTTATCAACCCTCCATCGAGATAGCAAACATGTTGACCCCCATACTTTTTCTAGGATTAATAGCTGAGATGTGAATACTAAATTTCAATATGGAAAAGTAATTATGTTACAAAGTATTGCATTAGTTCAACCAAAACATTTGACTTTGTGATGGCGTAAGAGTGGAATGTTTCTTGAGTAAGATGGTAAAAGCTGAAGGCCCAAAATGTAAGACATAATAATGACAGCACATGCAGTTGACCCTCACCTCTCTGTCCAGGCCGGCTGCCACTGTAACTATGTCTCCGGTCTCGCTGTTGATGGTGAACATGTTGGGGATGGGGCTGTGGGGTGTCTGCGAGAGGATGCGGTAGCGAACCATGCCGTTAGCTGTGGTGGAGTCGTCCGAGTCGCTGGCTGTCACTTGCATCACAGACGAGCCTGCGGAGAAAAAGTTAGTTAGCTTGGGCGAGTAAAAAGCGAAGTAGAGTGAGCACTACAGGAGGTCAAGTTGGGAAAAAAGCAAGACAGAAAAACAAGCAGGCGGCATTCATTAAAATAGAAAGATGTGTTTTTTAAGGTCCTTGGCACACATACGTTTGGAAAACTTCAGCATAACGAGGGTTTCCTGTAAGCACATTACCATTAATGAATTTGTATCAAAAAGAAGAAAGGGGGCGAAGAGAAAACCCATTTATATACATAGAAACAAGTCAATCAGACTTTGCAAATTGCTGTGACATTCTCTGTTCTTTGGCAAAGAACTTTTAAAGGACTATTAGAGAGCAGAGTACAAAAACACAAACAAAATCTGTTAAATAAGCCCCTATTTTTAAGCTGTGCTGTTTTGTCCTCCGTATATAGCCAAGCTAGTGGCACAAAGTTTCCACCTCTGCAGAGTCCATTTAGTAATGAGCAGCATTGGGTCTTCTGCCATTTCCACCATCCATTATTTCAGCCTTCAGCGGGAGCGTGGCTGCCCTTAATGCTCCGATGCTCTCTCCCTATTTGTCTTAGAATCACGGATAAACACTGCCATTTAAGGCAGACAGCACAGAGGTGGTGAGGCGGAGGCAGTGTGTGTGTTTGTAATGTGTTTGTGCGGGTGTGTGTGCGGGTAGGTAGAGAGTGTACGTAAGCCGGCATTTCCTAACAGGTTCGTGTGTGCATCTGTATGTATGTGAGTATGTCCTCACAGCACGTATTAGGGTGAGAGGCCCTGTGTCCCTGCATCTTTCCTGAGCAGAATTATTGATTTGCACGAGTTTGTCAGCTGGGCTCACAAATGCGACCAGGCAATTAGGAGCACTTTGTGCTGGAAAGAGGAGAGATCACCTCGCCTCTCTCACAGGGTTCTGTGAAAATGTCACTTTCCATCAGGCAGCCATTTACAGGCTGCTGCTGCTGAGAGAAAGACTGTCAGCTCACAGGAGGAGGACGGCAGAGAGACGAGACGGCTGAAGCGCTAACATGCTTGAACAAGAAGACAGTGTAAGTAGAGAAAAACTTAAAAGGAAGGGACAAGGACAGAGTTGAAGGGTGAAAAGGAGACGGGGGGAAGCAGAGAAAAGGAGAACGGGTGTTGATTATAACGTCTACATGTAATGCCTTGTCTAAATGAATGGGAAACCTGTAATTTTGACAACATTTCTGATGGATTTCAAAGATATACCATAGTTTTCATGTCAAGGTAATGCATAAGCACTCTGGTTGCCTCAGAGGGCATGACAACGAGTGGTGGATGACATGCTGAGCAGGCATTAAACCTAAAATGTTCAATTATCACATTGAAAACCAATCAAAATTAGTCTGCAAAAAACATGTCTTCTATGATTTACTGTACAGCAGAGGTAAGAAAATCTGATTTTGCTTCACCACCTTCCAAATCGCACATGTAAATGTCTGAGCCAAAGCAGAAGAACTGCTGGATTTGAGCAGACTCGGCAGTCCCCCTGTGGGTCTGAGCAGATACAGGTGTCTCCATTGCCATAATTGGGTCTAGATGGCACCATCATTCCTGTGACAGCCTGCATGGACAGGATAATTGTAGCCAAGAATTCTATTTCAAACTTCATTAAGTTTCAAAGCAGGATTTGTCACTTTGTCCAGCAAGGAAAAGAAAAGGGTCTAAGGAAAGACAGGAAGAAGAAAAACAATTACTGCTACTCCATCGAGGACAGCGTCAATATATAATCAACCTTTCCAGTCCCACAGGGAGGGAGAGGACGTGATGTTGGATCACATATCAGTGCTGCTACCTTTCATTTCAGTGTGGAGGATTCAATGATATCATGATAGCCCGCCCTCAGATCCAAAGAGGGGTGGCCATGCCTGAAAGGGTTAATCTCTGAGCCTGTTTAATTCCTATTTAATTTGAACACTAATTCCAAATCCTAATTGCTTTTCCGCTAAAATCGCTGGAGCAGAAAATTTAATTGGTGGCAAGCACACATATTGTTGGCCATTTTGCTCACGTGATTCGAGCTCACCGGTGAGGTCTATCTGCTGCCTAAACATTAGTCACCCAGAGTCAACATCTGCCTCCCAATTAGAGGGAAGTTTGGGAAAAAAAGAGGAAGACGGATAGAGATAGACAGACAGGAAGAGAGGAAGAGAGAGAGGAAGAGAGAGAGAGAGAGAGAGAGAGAGAGAGAGAGAGAGAGAGAGAGAGAGAGAGAGAGAGAGAGAGAGAGAGAGAGAGAGAGAGAGAGAGAGAGAGAGAGAGAGAGCAGAACCAGCAAGATAGACACAAACAGATGCAAAGCTGAGGAGGAAATTGCACAGTGGAAATAGAAAGTAAAGATGAGTATAGAGGTGAGATGGTTTATAAAGACCACTAAAAGCAAAAGTACAAGGGGAAAGCAGGAAGCGAGAGGGCACGGGATGGACTGTATAAGTGGGTAATAACTCTCATCAGTGGAGCTAAGATAGAGGTTGCCTCTAGGTTAGAAAGAGAAAAGGTTGAAAACCCGGGGAATCTTTGGGGAAATGATGAAGGGGGCACAGTGTTGGCACAACAGCCTCTAATGGAGCCCACTACTCTCTGAGGGCACAAGCCAAACCATTCAAAACCAGCTACTATGAAACATAAGGGCAGGAAATGGCATTCGGACCTCAATGCAAAGGCCAGATCAAAGGCATGGGACTCCTTTTAGAGCCCTGATCCTTCTTAGTGAATGATTGTCTTGTCCCTGGATCCTTACCTGCTTACTCTGATTCAATTTTTGTGGAGAAGCTTTCATATAAAGATAATATAAATACCAACAAAATACCAGAAAATAACAGGTGACCAGCTGGGTGTCGGATTGTGCTTGGAAACTTCAGAATTAAAAAGAAAGTCTGTTGAAAACTTGGTTCATCTTGAAAGATACAGGCGTTTACAGGGGTTCGAATTGCAGTATGGGAAGTGTAGGATTCAGTGTTTTTGGAGTTTGGCCCAGTGTATAGTGTTGGCTAGTCTCTTTCCCAAGTCTCACAACTTTATGGAACAGCGATACTATAAAAAAGCATAAAAAAGCAAAAGAACATCACAAGAGACGTTGATAAAACTTCTCACAGCAATGTTGGCAGAGGCTCAGAAGAAGGAGCCATTTTGGAGGTCCCTGGTTACAGTCTCATTCATTATCTTCATAGACGATGTTACATGACTCAGAGTTGGAGCACTTACACCGCTTGAATTGGCTTGAAATGTTCCCGGTTGAATCAGCAGTACAAAACATGAACAACTGTGGTAGAAAATATCTGCTTATTTGATGTGAGTCAATTTTAGATGAATCCAGCAACTATGGTACGATGTTTTGTTCATACCTGAAACAACAGTTAAGATGTCCCTCTGATTGGCTACGTCCTTAACATAAACCTACAGTATTTTTTAGACTATCCAGAAGAATTCTGTGTTTCTATGTTTATGAACATTGAGGTTATTACAAAAAGACAACTTTCATATCTCACCAGCTTCTGGATCTTAGTGTGTTTCCTAATAGAGGGTTCACTTCATTTGACTGTATGAAAAATGAAGAAGTAGAACTTGGAGTATCTATCTCTGGAACTTGATAGGAAAAAATGAACACCTGAGCCTTTTTGATAGTAGTTAGTAAGGCTTGATGAGATTTTGAAGCATGCCACTTACGCTTTATGACAAAACTCCCTGAATGACAAATGTTAGAGGAGCAGAAGCTAATAGGTATAAGTGGCTGGACTGTTTATAACACCTGCAGATAAAATAGTTTCTTTGCTCCGCATGAATTTTTTGTCATAACGAACTGAAAGACGAGTTAAAAGAAAAAGCAAACTGACACAAAAAAGGGTCCTTCATATGAAGTGCTAACCACTGAGCCTCTGTGTCAATAGAAACTATTCATGTGACCCTGATTGACACTATGACACTGTACATGTCGATATCATAAGCACTTGAGAAGCGCTTGTGGGTTACTTGCTCACCCAGTCTAGGTCCAATATCCTATCCAATATTTTTCTTCCTCCACCTCTACTCGCCTTCCCTTCCTGTGCTTATCCCTAATTAACCCCCCCTAGGCAAAACAGAGAAAGTCTCTCACATCTCTCTGCAACTGTTAGCAAACTCTTCAGGAGAGAGGGAGAGGGAGAGGGAGAGGGAGAGGGAGAGGGAGAGGGAGAGGGAGAGGGAGAGGGAGAGAGAGAGAGAGAGAGAGAGAGAGAGAGAGAGAGAGAGAGAGAGAGACGCCTGTCCTCCCTTGGGAGGGAAAATCGACTGTGAGAGAAGGCACTCAGCGGCTGGTTTTGATCTTGCACTCTCATTTCAGAAGGCCTTTTTGATAAAGAAGATCCATAAAAGGGAACAACTTGCTGTCAGAGTCTGGGAGGAGGGGGAGGGTAGGAAAAGGACAGGACATCACAGGGCAGATGTTCTAAGTACACTGCAAACTCAGAACACAAGTACTTTCTGAAGAAGTCACGCCATGTCGACTAATCTTCATCTGAGCCCACTTAACAAAACCCAAGGAGTGTCTCATGTCCCGGTCTTGAAGATTTTATAGAGCGTTAGATCATTTCTGTGACCTCAGTTGAAAAAGCAGCGGTGTTTTATGCATTTTTTTATTCTACGTGCGTGTGCTGCATGTTAGCTTCAGCTTATGGCACTTGAGCCAGAAGCTACAGGTGATTATTTTTATGACACCAAATGACGAGAGCTACTAAAAGAACATATTTGCACACCTTTAATAGGTTTAGCAGGTTTCCAAGGATAATCCTCCTAATTACAGACTGAATCCTATTTATTCCTCATTAATGCTAACACAAGAACCGAATGTGATCAGATAGCTCACTTTGTTATGTACTGTTTTGTTACGTTTGATTACCTGTACAAATTAAATTCTATTAGTCACAGGTTCATTTAGTGCTGAGCAGGGGCCTGCTGGCTGAGAGTGACAAATGAAGGCGTCACAAACCGATCCTGGCTGATGGTTTGATCGGATCTCTCACTACGTAACATCTGGTGACGGTGATAAGGGTTGTTCCCTGTAGGTCTCCCTCTTTGATGGCTTTCACACAGTGTTAGATGGAGAGATGTGTTGTAATGCTTCAGAGAACCTTTGAGATGTGGGTCTGTTGATACAGAATGTGATACTACTACAGCGTAACTCCTAGTATTCCCTGTTTGCTAGGTATTGAGGAAAAAAAGTGTTATATCTTATATTGCTGATATTTCCTGATTTTTAATAGGTTACTATGCAAAGTAAAGGTTTGTTACTATTACACACATTTTCACCAAGTTACAAATGTTAAAGGGGTTGTATCATGCACCTTTACAAGTCTACTTTTATATTCTGCATCTTTGTAGTAGAGCACTTACGGTTCAAAAACGTCCTCATTTATTTAATACTGCAGCTCCTCAGTTCAGCCTCTGTCTAAAAAAGGCTGTTTTAACCCCCGATGAGACAACTTTGGCTAACTTCTCCACTATAATATAAATTAGAAATATTTTACACATTTTAAAATAATTTGGACAATTTTTCTTTATTTGATAGAAATTGTGGAGTTAAAATGTTTCACCTTTATTAAAGTGAATAATTTGAACTTAACTCTAGTAGAATTTATTTAAGCAGATCATTTTTTTGCAATTTTTATTTCTACATCTGTGCTGCTGAGACTTCTGTCACCATGCCCATACAAGTGAAGCCAGTAAATGTAGTTTTTAGTTTAGTTTTGTAACAGAGAAAATGTGTTTTTAATGTGTTTTTGGTTTTTGATTTGGGTGAAGTGACCAGAAAATACATTTTATGGCACTTAATGAGTTTCATGATAGAACTATTGAATTGCTTATTACCCTGAAATTTGATACAAAACATTGTACACTTGAAAGCTTGTAAAATATTCTCTTTGTTTTTTCTACACATGCAGTGAACAGCTACAACAATGTATTGGCAAACCCACAATGTGGCTGTAACATTGTGCTTCATTATGTAGATCTGGATATAATGTTTTATGTGTCACCAGTGCTCTGACCTGCAGTGGTCAGTGGAAGACAGGAGATTGAGATATTCCAGGAGCATCACTGCCCAGAGGAACACCTGTCAGCTGCAATGCTACAGCAGGTTTCAACACAGCACCTGTTGCCAGAATCGAAAGAGAGCGTCACCTGGGGTAACACCCTCTGGGATTTTCTCGGCCTTTCTTTTCCACAGAATGATCAAAACCACATGCAAATGCTGCATGCACGCTGGGGATCTCTGAAGCACAGATCACTGCATCGTGACCTGGTGGGTCTTTTGATAATCACTTAAAATTTTGATTCATGTGTGACATTAAGCTTACGTAAAAGCATATCACAAGCATTAAATAAAGGACTGACAAAAGAGAAAGAAATGAATATTATAATGGTGTAAGAACAAAGGAGAAGTCAGGACTGAAAGACAGAGAATCTAGAGAATCTGAGACACTCCTGTGCCAAAAATAAGTGCCTCATATTTGTCTCTTTTCCTTTCATTCACTGTTAATATTTTTGGTTGTTGCCTTAGGTTTTGTGAGTCTATGCAGCAGAGTTTCTGCTGTAAAGAAAGGCACATACAAAAGAGTTTAGTCGAAGTGAGAACTGACATTAATTAATATACCTTACCTGGAGTGCACACTTGGCTCTTTATCCCTTTCTCTAACTGCAGGGCTGCCGGGTATAAAAACTGACTTTAGCAAAACTGTGCGGCACAACTCTTGAGGTCTAAACTGGCTCCATTACTGGTAAGTAAAATATTTAACTGAGAGAGGATATATTAAAGGCTTACGTGGGCGAGAAAAGTATCAAGTGTCCCCTTGAACTGACAGTACCAGTCAAAAGTCTGGATACGCTTTCTCATTCAAATGAATGGAAAGATGTGTCCAGACTGCTACTGCTCGCTGAAGATGAATCGCAGTCATTCGTTTTCTTCGACTAAACAGCCAATTAGGCCAACGCAGCATTGTAGCTTATTGTCCTAATTAAAATTCATCAATTCAGAGACCAGTGACTGAGCAAAGGAAGACAAAAAGTGCTGTGCTCGAGATACAAAATACTTTTTTGACACCAAACTCTCCACACCTGACATTGTGGCCCACAAACAAATGTTACTTGGCAGTGACTGCTTAATGAAGAGCGGAGCAATTACGCTGTACATTGTGTAATATGTTTCTTGTTAATTGGGATTACAGATAGCATTCTCTTCAAAACAAAACTGAATTCAAAGACTTTTGTCGTTGCATGCTCTCATTTTAAACTAAGCAGAGAGCATTGGAGTGAAAAACAAAGAAAGTAGCTTTTGGAATGTCTGGCTGCCCTCGCTAATTAGGAGCTCTGTATATAGACCCACGCTCTACTGAGGAGTAACCAGTATTCACACGCACACACATACACAAAGTCAATCCCATGCTCTCTCATCCATACACGCGCACACACACACATACATATATAAACACACACACCATGCTTTCCTATATTGTTTACAAATCCCCCTGAGATTAAACTTTGCAGCAGAACAATATCTGAACGCTGTGAAGACAAACATGGGTCCTCGGGGTCTGATTGTTAGTACATGAGTTCTTCCAGTCGAGACATGAGAGCTACTTGCACATTCTGCTCTTGTCTCTGGCTTTGCACTGACCACAACTCTGTTCCCCGATTCTGAGGGAAGGTCTACGTCTCTCCATGCTCTGCAGATTCTGATAATGATGCATCTGGCAGTATACTGAAACACAAATACTGTATGAACTTGCCTTGGTCTGAACCAACTGAAAACTCAAGAGTCATGGCAAATCCACACCTCAGAATGTAAGTTGTTCATAATAGTCCAAGTTATTCAAGGTTACTGTAAGTAAGATTGAAACATTAAGGTTTTCTGCAGGAACCTCGGAATACTAAAAAATGCATGTGATGGGTCAAACTGACATCAAATGATGTCAAGTTCAAGGAAACCCTCCATGATTCAAATAGTTTAAAACAAAGACGCAACCAGAATCCTTAAGCAACAGGAAGCTTTGCATTTAAGTCATTTTGAACCGTTTCTTTTTTATTATTCTTAGCATTTTAAACTAAACGTTGCTATTCATAAGTCTAACTCTCAGTCTAACTGGCAATTTCAAATGGATTAATAATGTAAAGCACAGTACTGGGGATATAAAAGTGCTAGTATAAGTGGTGGTTCGTACTTAGTGCAGTAATTTAAGTGGTTACATTATACAATTTAAACTACATGATTGAAAATGATTACAGACATGTATTTAGTATTTTATGGCTTTAGGTATAACTCAGCTGCTGAGAACAGAACAGAAGTGCAGTGTGACTTCATATCATCCTCTTAAGTGGCAAAACTATGTGACACAACTTTGTCTTCACTTTGTCTGTAGTTACAGTGGAAGCTGTTGTCATGAAACTCTTTTAGATATGCAAACTCTTATATATAAATCTCCTCAACACTCCAGAAAACATGTGAATTTAATTACATTCTTTCAAACTCAGACTGTCAAACAGTGGAGAATCAATTGGCTAGTTTCTTTCTATTTCTTTCTTCACTTTTGTAAAAATAAAATGTCCAGTAATACAATCAAAGTGTGCTGTGCAGTGTGTTTTCTGCCTACACGAATAGCTGGAAGCTGTCAATGAAAGAAGAAAAGAATGTTGTTTGGAAAGCTGCCACCTCCATATGTGTCCACGGAGTTTCTAACTGTTGGTTAGTTGTACATATCGGAGCATCCAACCTGAAGAAGGATGTGTGGAGTTTTCACTGTTGGTACCAGATCAATACATTTGATTTGTTCAGTCTGGATAAAAAGTGTTGGCTTAACTAAGCTGAATAATTTAGGTATATATGGCATGTCATAGCTTGTTTGTTTTCTAGGGCTGGACCGCAACAGTGGGGATGAATGTCTGTCAATGACCAACACCAACAGGCAGCAATAGCAGAGATTAAACTGTTGATATGTCACTGTTAATATGTCACTTAATTCATTTTTAATATTTCTTTTAAATGAGAAAGTTACCATTTAGATTCCCAGTTTGTAGTCAGTTTATATAAATAATGTTTGTTTGAAATTTGCTCAATGTTTTCAGAGACGTGTGGAGCCGCAGCTGGCCGGGTTTGACCAGTTGGTCATCTCAGCTGCTAGAAGCACGATTCCTGAGATGGTCGGCTAGTCAACGCCTGTCATCATCCCGGGGAGAACATGATCCAATGAACTGATCTGCAGCTCTTTGGTGATTTACCAATGTCTCTAATGTCTCTGTATCGTTTTGATTTATGAAGTTTGTCTGAATGTAAAATGAAGCTTCATGTTTTTACCGGATAGAACAATAGTGCTGCCTCTATATGTACAGATATCACCACATTTTAATAATGTAAATGTATTCAAATGAAAAGATAAGTCTATATTCAATTTTTTTTTAATATTATTAAGCCCCATACAGTTTGGATTTTTATCATAGCTACACTACAGACTGAATAACATTATTTACTACATGTGTTAGTGGAGTTTTGAGGTGACATTATTCGTCACAGAACAGTCAGTTGTTGTGTGTTGAAGCTGAGCTGCTACTGTCAGCAGGCAAAATGTCCATACTGCTTCCTCCTAGTCCAAACATAGAAAGTATGCAAGTCTGAACTCGGCATACTTGCTATTGGGAAAGGTCCTATCTCAAATCGGCTTCAGTCAAAGCCACTTTCGTGCTTCCTGGGGGCTTGGTTGCCACATGTCGCCACTTCCTCTATCCGTTGTTTCAAATTAATTAGTTTCATACACGGTCCAGCCATATACTACGTTTTAACCTAGTCGTTTTTTGTGTTTTCCTCCTTTTCAGCTCCTGGTATTTCTCTTCAGTATGAAAATCAACTTCAATTTGCATGAAAAACGAAAACTATCACACTGAGCAACATGCATGCATTAGTTTCATCACTGCTGCTTGGTGATGGAGTGCCGACATTTCAAATGAACTGGCACTCTCACGTGAACTGACCTGCAGCGTTTTTTCTACAATGAGCAGACGGAACTCTTACCTGGTTTGGATCCTTCGGCCACGGAGCCGTTGTACACCTGGTTCAGAAACTCTGGTCTGTTGTCGTTCATGTCGATCACGTAGATGTACAGGTCTATTGGATTCTCCACCTGGTTGCCGTTCATGTCCACTGCATGGGCTCGCAGCTGTGAACATACACAAATGCACACAGAGAAATGAAGGATCATTAGCATTCATTGCTTAACAAGAGCTTGAATGACTTTTCCAGATGTTGCTAGGCTGACTCTGACAGTAGGCCGCTGGGTGTGATTGATCGACTCTGCAGACCGGTCTGAACTGAAACAAAGCAAACGGCACAACTTTGACTTTGTTAATTGGCAACTTCATTTGACTAGCAAATATTCTGTTCCTTGTCTGCCAACGGGGCATGAGTATCCTGTTGGTATCTTGGCACGGACCATAACAACACAGAAAGGGGGAAAAGTAGTGAAATGTTCCACACACACACAAACAACACCTATTTTATTGTTAGCACAGCCAGAAGCCCAGAAAATATCAGAAAGGTGTAGCTGCTCAAGCTGTGGTTTCATTTTGTTCGGGGCAAATGTTTGTCTCGGTTTTGTTTTGACAAAGCCGGCCATTTGGATGCATTACTCTGACTGATGAGCTGTTCCTTGACAATTCTCAGTGTGAGAATAGAGAGAGGAAAGAGACAGAGAATGAGGTGAAAGAAAGAAAAAAAGGCAGCGTAGGGAAAAGGGGAATGAGATGGGACGGAGAGGAGAGGAGGAGAGTGGCTGAGCCTTGTGCAAGTAAATGAGAGATGAAAACACAAAGAGGCAGTGTGGGGATGGGTGGGTGTGTAGGGTAGAGGGGCTTGAACAGGGAGGACTGACAAAAGCAATCATCATCTACACTGGGATGTCTTAATCTCCGCCGCTACTGTTACCCACCCTCTACTCCCCACCAATCCCCACTAATGATATCTAACATAACGCAAAGCTTTGTAATAGCTCTGGAACCAAAATAGCACTCCTCACCGTGACTTACATTACTCTTGTTCAGTTGCCTAGAAATTCATATCCTCAGCAGAAATGTTATTCAATCACAGCTTGGCTTGGTAAAAAGAGAAAGGGTTTCTCATTCTGGCTTAAACCAAAGCAAAAATATTTTGTCTGCCACCAGCACAGTAGAAGGAGATCTGCCTGCCAGCCTATTTACAGGAAGTCGTGATGTATGAAAGATTGAATGGTGGCACCTGCCTTCAACGTAACACGAGTCATCATATCAGCTTTTGTGCCTGCCTATTAATGATGTTTCAAAACATAACCAAACAAGCGCCCGCTTGAGCATTCACACACACACACGCATCCAAACACCAATTCAGACACATGTTTACGCATATCAACATGGACGCTGACACAAGTGCACAGATGCACACTGGGGAGACACACAGCCAATCAAAAGAGCCCTCTTTAGCCACTTAATGATCCTCAAGATGCTAGTTTTCCATTGGCTGAAGCACAGCAAACAAACATGGAGAGGAGACCCAACAAACAAACAAACCCAATCTGTTTTCTCAGCTGTGAACGCTGCACGCTGAGGGGTGTGTGACTGTGATATGTGTGACTGCTTCGGCGTATGTGCTTGTACAGTATGTGCGTGTATGTGTGTGCACGCGTATGTCTGATTATTCATTTTCGACTTTGTGTTTAACTGTGTGCGCATTCATTTATTTATTTTGGCCTATTCCGCCTGTGGATTTGTATATATGTGTGCTCTTGCATGTTTGCCCCATTTCCATAGGTGTATATTCACGTGTGTGTGTGTGTGTGTGTGTGTGTGTGTGTGGCTTCCTGTGTGAGCACTGGAGTCTGTTTGTATGTGTCTACATTTGTGCGCTCGACGGAGGAATTGGAAATGTGATCTGAGGGGTTGGAAGAGTGTGTGTGCGCGCTTGTGCAAACTGCAAATGTATATGTGTGAACTGACATCAGTATTCTGCAGGGTGAGCTTTAATATGACTGCATCATCCACAGAGGAGAAATGCAGTTTGTATTTGGCCCATTGGTCCCCTCACCTTATAAACACTTACTTTACACCTTTATTGGGTACACCTGTGCAATCCAATGCAATCCAATACAACAGCTCTGCCATAAATTCACTTTTACGAAGCTTACACATTTTTAGTTTTTGTTGACATTTTTGGAAAGGTGATAATTCTACTTGAATCCTACTACTTGCATTATATTAAGAAAGTGTTCCTTATATTTTTCCCTCATGTATGAAAATAAGGTGGACAAAATCCTCAATAATAAACATAAAGAAGAATAACTATGTATTTACAAATTGCTTTTTGAAATACATAATTTATTTTAAAATGTGCAAAATTACCAGACAATACACCACCATCATTATTATTTTTCATCTGTAATAATCAATAATATTTTTTTTACTTATTGTTTATTTTCACATTGTCCGATTAGTGGTTGGTCAACTGATCACTCCAGAACTCATTTCATACAAAACTATCAGCTGTTCGCAATTAGTGTTTTCCAGTAAAACATACTTACGCTGAATTTTCATGCAAACAAGCGTAAACAAATGAAAATCCCTGACATTTTCATATTTGTTCAATTCTCCTCGTGCCCTGCTGGCTCACAGTAACTCTGTCTGACAAAACTGAAGCTCTGGCTCACACCCACTCTCCTCACCTCGCGGATCACTTCCCTCTGGTGCTAGTCTGTCAAAAACAGCAGCCTCGTCTCTCTTTTCACTTGAGCCCAAAACTAACAAGCAAAGTTTGGCCGGCAAGAGAGCTGCAGTGCTGGGAACTTCCCTGTCAAGTTGAAAGAAAGTAAGCAATGGACTAAATTTCCCCTGGGTCAAATGCTGGCTACATTCTCCCTACACTAAATCATACATCACATCACAAGCAGCATGGGTCCACAGGAGTCTACAGTAAATAGTAGCTGCATTCGAGTTGAAGTGCCCTCAACCTAACATGCTGTTTTCACTACAGGCAGTGTCAAATACAAAATGTTTGCTGAGTGGCTGTCCTTTCCTGGGGACCAATAACCTGGCTGCTTTATTGATCCCAATTTGCTAGTTGAGTGTAAGAGCATGTATGGAGAGACAACATATACAATCACGCAATAGTGTGAGCCTAAGCGACTTAGCAAGTAAAGTAAAGGCTCATCTAAAACTACATGGAACGCACACACACACAAAGGAGTACGAGACAAACCAATCAAGGAGACAATCATCTGGAGCGCTGTGTTTGTTTATACTCAGCGCACGTACTGTATGTGTGCGTTGGTGTCTATGATGTGTGCATTTTGTGGAGTGTATGCGGTGGCGGAGACGCTGAAGAGATCCACTCTCCTTTATTCTATCCTTCCTCCGAGACAGGAGCATGCTTTTGAATTAGCTCTATCAGCAGCATGGCCATCTATCATGCTGACAGGCACACAGGCATTGTGAGTCTGACACCAGCGCTCACCTCGAGTGGAGGTGTTAGTCTTTGCTGATATAAATTGAAACCTATAATGTGTGTGTATGCACCAATGGCCTAGCGTGAACAGAAGTCTCATGTGGTCTGTATATTTAATTCACGCATCCACAAAGCTGTTTAACCCGAAGTTCCAGTGGGGCCAGTCATGAACTCAGCCTCTTGTGTGTGTGTGTGTGTGTGTGTGTGTGTGTGTGTGTGTGTGTGTGTGTGTGTGTGGGGAGGGGGTTGTAGTGGGAAATCCTATGGGCCATATGCAGGTTAACTATACATCTGTCTGCTTGCACCTTTGAACAGCACAGCTGCAAGGTTCATGAGAAGAGCAGGCAACAATGTGTGGGGGTGGCTAAGAACAACAGGGCAGCAGAACAAAAACGTAAAGTGGGAGACATACTGAGAATGAGAAGAGATGGGGAAACAGAGAGAGCCTCGCCCTGCTTATGAAATAAACACGTCATACATCAATCAACATATTGTACGTGTAGGCATAAAAACACTTTTCCAGACACACAGACGTGCACACACTCAAAGCTGCACCTGCTCATTAGCTCTGACGGTAGAAAAACACAGTTTTCCTGCTCTCCACCTCAGTTTTGTCTCTTCTCTCTGTTCTATCCATCCTGCGCCACTCTGTGTAGCTAAACCTCAAATTAAATAACAGCTGAAGTGGTTGTGTGTTTTGTCAAGGCATTCTTCATTTCATCACTGGCTTTGGCATCAATCAGAGCCTGGAGAGGCTGGAGTGAAGACACAGAACAGCAAGTCCTCTGAATGTGTTCCGACTTGTGGTTTTGTTTTTGGCAGGGAACATTAGTGGTAAAATGGTAGATCGGGAAGGCAAAAGGCGAGGCACATTTCCACTGGGATAGTTGGGAGATAATGAGATAGATGTACATTGAGGGGAAACAAGAGGGAGACAAGACACTAACAGTAATTTTTTTCTTACGTGGAAGGATGCTCTCTCCTCTCTGTCCAGGGGTTGGGTGACAAACATGTTCCCGCTGATGGGGTCTATGTTGTAGATGCCACTCGGGGGCTGATCAGCACCTGCTCCTGTGATGCTGTAGCGGATGCCGACATCCTTGTCTTGATCTGAGCGGATCTGAGGACGGAACCAGACAAAACAAGCTCAACAATGAGAAAAAATGTCAAATATTCTACCTATTAGTCCTGGCTTTACACGGTTTTCTAATACTTGCAACGGGAAGCATGGTTAGTGACATAAATTGTCAAAAACGCTTTGTAACCAGGTTTGAGAGAAAACTGCGAGTATATGGGATGTGTGATAGATACAGTGATGATAACAGGTTCACTGCAAGCTTTCTTCTGCACACTTGGAATCTACAGCCTGGAGGTGAAAATAAAACATTGAAAAATGTGCATGTGGGAAATGGATTCACTGTCAGAACATTTTATCTGACCTGTTGGTTGTTTTGGTTTTTGTTACCGTCATGGCAGTTTCTCAACAGACCTTGAACAAGTGTAAAAGGGCCTTACTTCCAGCTATGAAGGTACAGTATATCTGACGGCTACCTGCCGGATGATGTGAGACCGACTCATGCCGTTATTCTCAACTATGTCTGACTGGAGATTAATATCTCAATGTGCCTGTTCCACCTTTAACACTGCAGGTGTTATTTCACACACAATTCAGAATGTGACATTTAAAGAGTGATATGTTTCAATCTGAACAACTTTCAGCACACTGCGACAGCTATAAAAATATCAATACTTTTGCTTGGTGCCTTGCTGACTTGAAAGAAAACAAAAAGAGATGGGACTGTCGCACTTCTTGCAGTGGCATTGATTTTCAATGGGCTGCAGGGATTCTACTGTGTCACCACACAATGCAACAACATGAATGTGACACAAGTTAAATTGGTGGGTTATAGTTTTCGTTATTAAGTGGATATACAAGGGCACCTGGATGAATCAGGCGCTTTGGAGGACTTATGTCAATTGATTCAATAATTGTAGTATTTATAGAATATGTTTTATAATGCATATAGTAATGTGATATTATGTGTAGTTTGTGGCTATGATTTGAACCAAAACAGTGCTGTAGGACTTGAGGACAAACAGTAATTGCAGAAAATATAACTCTCAAGAACCTAACATTAAATGAATCACTCTCTAGTACAAATCATTTGAATTGAGTTATTTGCAGCATGGTTCAAGAGATGGCAATGCCAGTCTGTTGGTTGGTAAGGCAGCCACCACTTCCATCCACACCTAAATATCTCATCAACAACAACTGAATGGTTTGCCATGAAATTGTGTACCAACATTCATGGTAACCAGAGTATGAATCCTAATGATTTTGGTGATCCTGAGACTTTTTATCTTGTGCAATCAGCAGATCAGTGTTTTCACTTGTCCAATTAAATATCTGAACAATAGAAGTTGGATTGGCATTACATTTGTACAGACATTCATGGTTCCCAGATGATGTATCCTAAACAAACTGAGTTTTCCTCTAGTGCAACCATGAACATAACATTTGTGATTTTTTTAGGGAAATATTTCTACAAATGTTGGATGTACTACGACTCGTGTCCACCTTCACGAGAATACTTTGGTTTATGACAAAAATGTGCTAAACTACATTAGTCAAGGTGGTAAACATTATACCTGCTAAATGAATCTACAATAGAATTCAGACTTGATCCATTAAGGGGGGCCAGTATGTGTGGAGATTCTAACAAAAAAAGTTTTCTTCTTTGTTGGCAACCTTTTTTGTTGATGAACCCTTAATAGTTAAGCAATGTCTAGAGCAACTCAACTTGAACATTTATTAGTACTTTTCCTGCTCAGACTGTTTTATTGGACTCATTTTTAGAGGCCTGCAGAGTAAAATATACAGTATTCAGTTTACAGTTTGCACTGTAGACTGAATACGCAGTGCAACACACACACACACACACACACACACACACACACACACACACACACACACACACACACACTTTGACTAGACTTTTCAATTTTTTGTGGCACCATTTTTTTTCTTTTCTTATTTTGATTCATCTTAGTGACCCATAGAGAGGGGTCTGAAGCACAATACAACCCAGTATACATGGCTATACTCTGATCACTGTGTTCTTTTTATAGTATACAACCTTACAGATACAATTTAATCAGATTTCATCAATGCCTATGTGAACCCAGACCATAGGTGGATTTATAGCCATAGGCTCAAACAGTAGTGTATTGTCACAAACTTCAGCAGGTAAAAAGAGATTTGCAGATCCTGGACCAGTCTGATTTTCAAGTACCATATATCCTCATATCATCTTTTCTCCAACCTCAGTCTCAGGTTCAAAGCACAACACTGCATTGTTTTTTTTTTACTCGGTCTGAACCATCACTATGGTTACAAGTCAGAAGGAATAATTACAGAGTCAAATGGAGGAAAGGGAAGGCTTGACTCTTTTTTCTCTCTATCTTTCTGTTCCCCTCCTATGCAATTTTCCTGGTCTGTGGGGCTGCAGATCATGCATGAAAATGAAATTACTTCATCCGTTCAGCGGTGACGGCGGCTTCTGCATAAAACATCTCTCTGTTTGAACATGATACCCTCTCTCTTAATTTCCATTGTGGTCCTCCCAAACCCACAGTGCAGAACTCCACTGCAAGTTTTCACAGGCACAATTTTCACTTCACACCGGATCCATATGTGAAACCTGCAAGTCCAGGTGTAACGTACACTAATATATAACTCCTATCAATCAGTGAAATCACGCTGTAGTCACTGTAGCATGACAATGATACTGTACGACTAATTACATATATTTTGCACTACGCCCACCATCTGCCAATCATAGCAGGATAAAATTATGGCATGAATAATAACATAATTTGATCATTCACCCACATCCTCAGTGTCAACTGTTTGGATAACAGATAGATAATGTGGCAGAGCAGATGGATTATGAGATTTAGTAACAAGAACGTGCCTGAGAAATCCTCTATCTTATCTGTGAAGGGAACATGTTTAGACCTCCCTGTTCAAAACAACAAAGAACTGAGGCACACCATGAAGAGTCCCATCTGCTTGAGCTGCAGGAACATAAAAAAAAACAAAAACAAAAAAACACCACCCTGCAGCTGTACCATTTCTTTATTTTTCAAAGATATGTTGTGGGTCATTTTTGCCTATAATGGAGAGTTGATAGTGGAGGAGCAGACATAAAACCAGGGAGAGAGAGAGAGAGAGAGAGAGAGAGAGAGAGAGAGAGAGAGAGAGAGAGAGAGAGAGAGAGAGAGAGACAGAGAGAGAGGAGTTTGACACGCAATGAGGGTCCCAAGCCAGAGTCAAACCAGGGGCGTTGCATGCACTGTAACCATTCAGCTACCAGGGCACTCTACATCGACTGTTTCTGCATGTAGTATTTCCTGGGTGCATAAGAGGCAGCTTGTAGTCAAGTGTGTGTGTGTAGTGAAGTGTTTGACAGGTAAGAGATTCACTATGTGTGCACCAAAGCGCAGATCAAAAGGACCAGCTCAGTTCAATAATTCACAAGACCGTCATGTGGGAAACACACATAAGAAATTTTCACCTGCCACGGGTCTTTGCTTCTGCATCCAAACGTGTGTGCGTGTGTGTGTGTGTGTGTGTGTGTGTATGTGTGTGTCTGTGTGTGTTTGGGTGCAATCTGTCTCCTCACTAGAACTTCAAAGCAGTGAGTGTGTAGCTGGCACATTGGTGTAATAGCCCCAAGAGGAGACAAAGGAGCTCTTATACGTCATGCAGCCTCTGCTTCCATGCCTGCTTAAAATTCCACATCAAGGCCACCTGAGACTAGATGTCACATTTGCTGGTGTCTCTTAATGAAGAGTCTTTATATCAATAAATTGAATAAATGAAGAAGCACGGCTTCTCAGAGTCCTGGGAATCCCATGAGTGACAACTGTTCAATTGAGCCATTTGAATAGAATGCTAATGGTGAAAGCTGGGATTTCTCTCTACCAATCTATCGCTATCTCTCATTCTCTTTCTCACTTCGATACCTCCTGATGGACAGAATGGCTACTAATCACACTGAAAATAGCAGAAAGAGGCAGATGCAAGGGACTTAACTGGCTGTCTGTCTCCTTCAGATCAGACCAGACATCAGATAAGTGACCTATTTGTAGCTCTTTGAGAGTGATTTCCTTGATTACTGACAACTGCTGGAATCCTGTGGGACAAGCTATCAGCGTGAGAAGAAAGATGGTGAGGGATGGAGGCAGAGAGACACATAAAGTGAAAGCAATGGGGAGTTGGGGAAAATTAGATGAAGAATTAGTGTTCTGATAAACTCCTCAGGGTGACATCAGACACACAAACAGATAGCGGGTAAGGAACGGAAAGGAATTTATTTCCATTTCTTGAGCATAACGGCTGGCTGCCTAATTAGCGCACTGTGAAGTTTCAGTCTGTCCAAATCTCCTTTAATTGATCCAAGCCTGTATGAACACCACATCTGCATAAATAGTTTGATGCCTACATAAACAGGAACTAATTTCGTGTTTATTTGATGTTACTCTGCATTTCATCCATTCATTCCATGGCTGACTTTTTCTATCAGCACTGCAATATGAACAAAGCAGCACACTGCTATGCAAAGGACAAGCATGTGTGGAGCTGTTGTTCTCTTTTCCTGGTAGTATTTTGCTTCCAGGAAACAACAATCATTCAACCAGGAAGTCATTAAAGGACAGTGTGCTGCAGGCACCCATGGGATCATTAAGTGTTACTGTGTGCTATTGGCTAATGTCACGCAATAATGGGTAGCTGTGGTTTACACTCTTTGATAGCCTCTTTTATGTTTTGTCCACGCTTAATGGTTCAAGCTTGTGTTGTAGTCCTTTGGCTTCACACATCTCTCTCCCTCTTTATTTTATAGCTCTTTATGGGCGCAGTCCCCTCACTTTGCCTTCAGGGCAAACATCCCCCACAGGTTGCACAGGCTCAAGAGCCACACCAGGGAACCAGAGGATGATGCCACAGAGGATCAATATCACAATTCTATGATTTTCCAACATTCACTTGCATTATTATCCAGACGATAATGCTGCATGTTGTTTCCTCTGATAATCACTTTTTCAGTTGATCAAATGCTTGAAGAACTGTCCTCTTCTGTCCTCATTAAATTAGGTTTAAGAGAGTATTCTCTTAATGTTTGTGATGACAGCAAATAAGCAACATGCAGCTCAACTACAAGGCCAGGGGTCTCATTTATAAAACAGTGCATGGGATCCATACTAAAAGTGTGAAAAAAGGTGAAAATGGCTTGCGCCAGAAATATATGTGTGCTGGTTGGGGCTGCAACCCAAGAACCCGCTGGTCAACACTAGTGGTGAAGGAGGCTGTCAAGCTGACGAAAGAGGCCTTTCAGGTCTGGCCTCAAAGAAATTCTGGCAAACTGCCAGGCACCTCAGAAAAGAGAGGCAGGTCTTAAGCGCTCTTTTCAGCTGAGGTGAAAAACTGCTGACTTAAGTGGTGACATTGTCGGGTTGTGGATGGAACACAATTAGGATCTCCTAAACCCGACCGACGTGCCCTTATGAAGGAGGCAGAACTGGAGGACTCATGGGAAGCTTCATTCATATTCCTGGCAGAGGTCTCTGAGGTAGTCAAAAAGCTCATCAGTGGCAAAACACTGAGATGCTGAAGGCTGAACCAGAAGGCAAAGCTCTCAATTTACCAGTCTGTCTACATTCCAACCCTCACCTATGGTCACAGGGTTTGGGTAGTGACTGAAAGAAGGAGATTGTGGATACAAGTGGCCAAAATTAGTTTCTTCCAGAGAGTGTCTGGGTGTAAAGATAGTGTGAGGAGCTCAGACATCCTGGGGAGCTCGAAGTAGAACTGCTGCTCCTTCACATTGAAAGGAGCCAGCTGAGGTGGTTTGGACACGTGGTAAGGATGCCTCCCTCTGGAGGTATTCCAGGGACGTCCAACCTCCGGGCAGATCCAGGACACAGCGGAGGGACTACATATGTCTTCTGGCCTAAGACCACCTTGGTATCCCCCTGGAGGAGCTGCAGTGTTGCTAGGGTGATGGATGTCTAGGTTTCCTTTCTCAATCTGAAGCCAGTGTGGCCCAGTCTTGAATAATCAGCGGAAAATGGATAGATGGATAGAATAAAAGCAGAATTCTGCAATTTTTCAATGTGGCTTATTTTAACTATCACATTCCTCCACCGGGCGAAGCAGCACAAGCCTCCTACAGCTTCCCAAAGAACTTTGACCATAATCAAATTTGCGTGAATAGTTTCAAACACTTGTAGTATTATAGTTTGAACAGAAGGAACACAAAATCAGTCCCCTAGAAAAGTTATTGTAGCTAATGTAAGTAGTACAAAGTGTCCACACAGTCCCCTAGATGACCAGCCTTTGCACTTAGTTTTCTACTAGTTTTTTTATTTGTAAATTTTTTTTTTAAACCACTTTTCTAGTATGCACATATGCTAAATTAACTGTGAGCTGTAGTCTCACAAATGTAACAACTGGCATGTGCAGATAGGCATGATTAGCTGACATGTAGCCAAATGTAGTTAGCTATAACTACTTCAGGGGCTAATGTATATGGTTATTTTTAGTCAGATTCAGAGACTGAGTTATTTGAAATTGGTTTACATAACATGTATGTTTATTTGAAAAGCTATAGAAGATGCATGCTGCTTGTCACAATGTACAGTATCACTAAAAAGGTTGGACACACTTTTTCATGCAAGTGAATGGGATGGCTGTCAAAACTTTTGACAGGCATGTGTGTTGTTTTATACAACCTGTGTTTCCTGAATCTTTTATAATGGAATGGGTGAGTTCAAAGGTAGCCTGACCAGTTAGAATGGATATAATTATGTGTCTTACACTTTACAGTATAAGGAACTGGATGATGCTTTGTACTTTAATTTATCTAGGGCTGTTTTTTATTTTTCCTTTCCTTTTTATATCTTGTTAACTTTGCCTCTGTCTTCTTTTCTTTCTTTGATTCAAGTGTTACATTAAATTGACTTATTATATGAAGTTGGCCTTCTCTGCTAATGCATGGACAATTTAATATAAACCCTGACCAAATAAAGATATGTTTAATACCTGTATATGTTATAATGTTATAATTATAACAGAGTAAAGAGATTTATGTGCAAGAGTTGCAAAAGGTCAGCTATTTAAATTGCTGGGTGGGATGTCATTAATGGCGTTACAAGCTAAATACCTACATAACAGTTATTACAATTTGGAATAAAGTATGTAAGCTAGAAGGAAGGTTAATATGCAGTAGATTAATACAGTAAAGGCAAATTAATGCCTTTTCCATGCTGAGTGGCTTTATGAGAGGAATTGATGCCAACCACTCCGGGGACAGACATGCTATGACTGAGCCCTTCTGGTGGCCTCTCCGTCACGCATTAGCTGTCATAGCTGTCAACCATAATTAAGACAGCGTCTGCCAAATATCTGGATGCCTTTAATAGAAACAACTCACTGACTGGATGCCTCATATACTCACAAGCCTGCTCTGCTTTTAGACTCTTGTCTTAAAATTCATTTAGCTGTGATGAAAGCATAATCCTGAATTTTCCTGAATTAAAATAATAAGTCACAGAGCCAAAATTAGCTTAGGGTATTGATCACTTCACAGTTCATTTATTATCCGGATTTTGGTGTAAGCAGAAAACATAATATTTCTGACATTTTTCAACAGTGTGTCAAGGTTTAAGGGATAACCAAATCTAATTTTCTCACTGATTCTCTACTCTTCCCCCTTGTAATGACTCAAATTTCCCTTAAGTAGTGTGAATTTCCAGTAATTTCAGCTGCAAGCTAATATGTCTCATTTCTATTTGCTTTACTGCTTCTTTTTACACTGCTGCCTGTCGGCTTGGGCATTTGCTGGAAACCTATTTAATGTTTTTGTGTGTGCGTACGTGTGTGTGTTTCTTGCACTTTCATAGCAGGTCTGGCACCCGTGTGAGTGGCTTTAAAGAGAGAAAATTTTGAGAAACGTTTTCTTGCTGGAATAGATTTTCCCCTCTATCCTGAGCATTCTGACTTCAGTCTCGCCACTGGGGTTGAAATGTTCACATCTGACAATAAGCCTTTGCACTTGAAGGGATGCTGGAATAGCTGCTCATATGACTCACTTCAAATGGGTGAACTGGTATGTTAAACAGCATTATCAAAAGCATCTGTGCATATGCAAACTGCACAGGCATCCTTGAAAATCACCCTGTTTGATAATGTCTCATCTCTCCCTGCTGTTATACAGTATCTGTTTCCTCCTTGTTGAACACGGGGGAAATGGCAAAACTACATGCTTTTTAACTTCCTCTTAAATTTCAGTTTTGCATTGCTTTGATCCTTCCTGCTGCGCGCTTGTCACTCTTCAAAGCTGATGTGCCCTGCTTTTGATTGGGAAGAGGAATTCAAATAGTCTGATAGGCCATCCACACAAACATCCAACAAAATGACATAGGAGGAAATAGTGAAGCAGAGGATGAAAGAAAGAGAGAGAAGAGCTGACAAAATGGGAACAAAATTTCCAATTAGGGAAAATGTAGGACCTCAAGTTTTTGCCAGCCTTCAAACTTTCTTTCCTACAAAATACAATAACAACCTTACAAGCCAGAGTGTGGCAATAAAGAAAGAAAAAAACTGTCAGTTTTGGCATCATGAGAGGGAATGGTGTGGATGCTGTTTTAAAAATAGTCACATAGGAGGTCTGCAAGAGTGAAGCTGCAGAGAGCTCAGGTTTAATATCTCTCAAGTGAGAGCCACTGACAGCAACCATTGCACACAGTTATCCCTGATACTCATAAAGAACAGCTGCGTCTGCGTCTCAGCACACAGGCAGGCTAGTCCATTATGGATCGGAAACTGAATGGGAAATGAACAGAGCTCCATGCACCTCTGAAAAATGTATTTTTCTTTATATCTCCTTTTCATTTGGTGTGCTCTCCTATTCTGTCTGTCCTTGTGCTGCCATATCACTTTGTCTATCTCTTTCTGTCTCTCGCCTGCCTGTGTTCCCTCCTCCCATTTCTTCCAGGGGGAAGGAAGCAGCAAGAGTCCCATCCATATAAAAAAGCGAGAGTCACCACCTGAGGAAGGTTTGTCTGCTCTGGTACTGGCACTGTTACTCAGCCATTCTTCTCCACTTTGTAACACGGTCAATTAAAGTGAATCCTTTGACTTCCTAAGGTTTCCTGAGGTAATGCTGCTGTGAAGTGGATTCGGATTTAAAGATAATAGAGCAAGAATTTTTTTTCTTGACAATTTATGGAAAACAAAGCTGAAACCTTTTGGGGGCGATGTTTTCCTCCCTCCAGAGGAACTAGTTTAATGTGATGTATTAGAGAAAAAGACAATCCAGTTATATATGAATGTTAAAAGAAGAAGGAAGCTTAGAAGAAAATATCTGAGGAAGGAGATGTACTGTCAAGTAATATGTCTTTTAATAAACGGCAGAAAAAGAAAGGCGAGCATTCTGAATGCCTGCAGCACATTCAGTAAATAACCTTCAAATGAAAGAGTTTGGCTTGCTTTAAAAAAATAGATATGAAGTCTTTGGAGGAGATATAGTCTTTTTATCCTCACAGCTCATATTGTGATCATAGTTATCCAGACGATATTCCTCAAATTTTGACAACCTGTCTAATGTCTCTTTCTTTAACTGGAATATCATCCAACTTCATCCTCTGTCATTCATCATTACCCAGTGGAGAGAAAGGAGTCCCACCGCTTTAACATTTTGTATCTGCTCAAAAATAGATTAGAAGCTTTCTCAAGCGCACGCGCGCACATGCACGTCACTGCCTCCACCTCAGACCATTAACCAGGCGAAGGAATGAAATGTGGGATTGGAAAAAAGGGGCAATTAGAGGGAGAACAAATATTAATGGAAGTTAAGAAGTGACTCACAAACCCAATTACGGCATTAGCCAGGCAATTTAGATGAGCTCTGTGAGAGGCGAGAATCCTGTTGAAATGTACCAGCGGTCTCTCCGCATTAACAATGGCATTAATTCCCATGATTCGCAGTGAGGGAGAAGAATGGAGCAAATACAGCCATTCTGTCTGCCTTATAAAGAGAGCTGCATTTCCTAATTCTGTGATGGGAATGGAGGAGGAAGGAACCGATGTTCCTGTCTTACACAGTCCAAACAGACCGCGGACCCCTGGAGAGTCTCAACTCATTAAACAGCTCCATTCTTCTGCTCTACCCAAGGATTTCCAATACAAGGACAATAGGTAAACCAAACCTCAGGTGCTCCATGCAGAGAGAAATATCCCACAGGATAATTACAGTGAAGGCATGACTGGCTACTGGAAGGGTGACTAAAGGGAAAGAACAGGATAGATAGATGGAGTTATGGATGGAAGAAGGGGACAGTCAGCTTTCTGCTGCTCTTGCACTTTTCTTCTCCACCTATCTTCATTGTCAAATTGCATCCTTCAGCCCAAGCTGCTGCCACATGCTCCCACAGGAGACATGTGGCCCTGACAGTGTGGCCAATCAGCCAGTTGGCCAGTTGAAAGCCCTTCTGGCATGCCTAAGGCTAGTTGGGTCCAACCAATCAGTTAGAGGCCAGGCTTGAAAGGAGGGCCATGCTTGGCTTAGGGAGCTGCTAAGGCTGCCAATGAGAGTCCAGAGGGGAGTTAGAGTGGCTCAGAGGGAGGCTGCCAGAGGGGTCAGAGTGGACGAAGGCAGACTGACAGTTATTTAGTGAGAGGCTGAGCTCCATGTCAGTCACAACAGCACTCAGCCTTTGTACTACTGGGCTGGTTCTAATGGGACTGTCACCTTCTAATTGTCCAACTGGGGTTGCTGCGAATGACAGACACACACATACACTCAAATACACAGACAATACATACAGACACACACACATGTGCACAGATACACAAACATTCCCTCACAGACACAGGCATACACCAGCTAACAAAAGGCAACGTGGACATTGTTACACATAAACACTCTTTTTATGCTTCAACAGATTTAGGTCTCTGGAAAATTCTCACAAGACACAGTGCACACTTACTGCACTGTCCTGCACATCTATTAACACTCCCGGCCTGCGGCTAATTTATATGTTAGAGCTACACCTTACATTGTATCTGAAGATATTTGCTGAGTGCACAAATTTAAGTTAAATCCAACTTTGGCATTTGTGACTTGTTATTGATGTATAATTGAATTGAGTTGTATACGCCTTTCTGTTAAATGTTGGAGAATTAGCCAGAAATGCACAATGATCAATGAGACTATCCTATTTTACTGTAATCTAAACCTCCATTAATTTACTTTCAGGCCACTTGGGAACAGCATAATAAACTCTGAACAAAACAATTGACAGATTATCACATTAAAATGTTGATGTGGTGAGCATACAGCAAACAGTTGCCTTGTCTTTTCAGCTCTGTTTAGGTCTCCAACAACTCCTGGGGGAAATATTTGGCTATTTAGTGGTTAAATGCTCCATCTGCTAGTTGTTCACTTTAGCTGTCTGCTGCCGGTGCTGGTCCGGTATTGTACAGTGGGTTAATCTGAGCTAATTTTTACCGTCTGTTGAGGCTGAAAACAGAGTTAATGAGAGTGGAGAGACTGAGTCAAAACTAAGTTGTGGGATGTAAAACCAAAACAAAGAGCTAAAAGATGCTAAAACACTCTACACAGTGAAGGGAACTGTTTCTGAGTTGGGTGACAATTTTCAGTGGGTTTAAAAAAGCTCATCTGTAAAATTCATACAGAGTATACTACATGTCATGACACAGATCTCTAGAACTAGGTCAACTTTGCATCAAAAGTGACAGTATCAACCAAAAATTCATAGACAAGCAAGTATGCTCTATGTGGAGTAGAGACAAACAGTAGCAGTAACAATAATAATGGTTTCAAGCCTCTAACATTTAATCATTTGTTTGGTAAGAAAGGAAAAAGGAAGACTGAACTCCTGAAGGAAATGGAATGAAATATTTGGATCTCTTTTAGAGGACTTTGGTTAGGTAGGACCTCCTCGTCATGAAAAAGTAAAGTGGAAATGGAAGTGGAACAAGATCAGAGCAACTTTATTCTTGGAGGCCTTGTTGTTGTTATGGATGATTCAGCACCAAGAAACTCCTGGATTCTGGGGCACACTCTGAGGATGGTGTCAGGAGAAAAAAAGAGTGAGAAGCATCCTGATTTAAACCAAAATGAGACATGTCAACAAGCTCCGTCTGTTCCTTGAAGCTGAAAGCTAAACTGACTCTGAATTTCTATCCCAGGCAGATGTTGCACATACTGTAGATTTGGGGGAAAAATAAGACTCTGAGATTTGAGATGTAGTGAGTCACTGATTGTATAAACCAATGCTTATTGGCTTTATTGACGATAACTTTAACTGCTGTTAAAGGAAATAGAAGCTGAATTGTTGGAGCTATTTGGGGGTACTGACGTGCTTATGGTTAATTAAATGATTATTTTTACAAGCTGTTGATAGAAATTGGAAATTACTTTCTTTATGCATATCAGTCATAGAGCCTGCTGCTGTTCCAATTTACAGCGGACACATATTGTGACAAATTACAAGGAAAGACAAGGAAGGAGCACTCTTTTACACCAGTGAAGTGAAGACCACAGAAATTGAACCATTGCGGCATCTTAGAAGATTGAGCCCAATTAAATTCCAAGTATTTGCCAAACTTCTTATCTTTTGTGATTTCTACATTGATAACATTTGACAGAGAACAGGTATTTTGTTAGTGCCAACAGTGATGAAAAAAAATACATTTCACATACATGGCATTTCCCCTTCAGAGGTGAAGGAATGTGAGTACAAGTACCTTCCATCTGAGTCACTGATGTAAACACTGGTTTTTTGGATGAATATTTCTGTTAAATGTTAAATGTAGATCAATCTGGTCTTGAACAATGTATTGTAATGTTTTGAATAGTGATATAACCTTATTGGCGGTCAAGCTTCTGTTTCAGTGCTGCGTTATCCTGCACTGTAAGAGAATATGTTTATGGAAACACACCCATACACCCACACACAAAGTAGACACAATGGACACAATGTATTTCAATGCACAAGGGATGCAATAAAACTGCAGACAAAACAGATCCAAAAAGCATATTACAAGCTCATTATGAGCTGTAATGAAATACACTGTGCAATATGAGGTTGTAAATAAACCAGTGTTTTCATTTTGAGCACTGAGCAAACAGCAGTACAGACATTACAATGTCACTGAGCTAACTCCCCCCACCCCACCCCCACATATATATATATATATATATATATATATATCATATATATTTTAGCTGCTCTGCATGGTAAAGTAATTAGAAATCCAAAATAAAGTTGTGTAAAGTAAGCAGCATGTTTTTCTCTGCCAAAGTATGCAAAAGTTAACTTGAGTGGTTGGTGAAGTTTATCTGCTTCTGTTTGCTTTTAATAAATTCCTTCTAAATGAGGAGGCTCCAGTCATTCTGACTGTGACACATTCAACACTACATTCTACCATATTATGTTATCCATGAGCAATACCTCAATGGGCTATTCAAAATAATGAGGTAAACCAAATCATGCTGAGATACACTCTAATATGCCAGTTCACCTATTCACCTTTTTTATTTTTTTATTATTTTTTTTTTTTAAATATGAATGTGAATGTATGATAAAGGCTATGTTTTATACATATCATTACAGTTTAATTAAGCTCCATGGAAAGGGCACAGAGTCATGCAGTGTTCACAAAAGGAACAGCAAACACAGACATTTCTCCTCAGTCACATAATATTAAAATAACCTTCCACAATGTGTGCAATTATTTCCAGCTCATTTTGTTCGTTTCCTTGTCCTAACTGTGGTCAGAGAGAGAGAGAGAGAGAGAGAGAGAGAGAGAGAGAGAGAGAGAGAGAGAGAGAGAGAGAGAGAGAGAGAGAGAGAGAGAGAGAGAGAGAGAGAGAGAGAGAGAGAGAGAGAATGAGAGAGAGAGAATGAGAGAGAGAATGAGGGAGAGAGAATGAGAGAGAGAATGAGGGAGAGAGAGAATGAGAGAGAAAGAGAGAGACAGTGTTTGAGGCCTGGTTAAATGAAAGGAGGATCTTTTCTCTTCCATATTCAGACTGCTTTCCATCAGTTTTGCCTCATTGGCCCCGGTGTAGGTGCTGTAGGAGACGGTTGAGATGAGAATGCCACAAATGGCCTGAAACTAATGTCGGCCTCCCTCACCCTGCAGATTTACAGCAGTCTTCCAAAAGTTTTTCTTTTTCTTTTTTTTCAGTCTCTGCCTGTCCCCCTTTCCATTTTCCACCCTTACTACTTTTCGGTCTATCAAAAGGAGGAGATCTTGCCACATACCTGAGTATCCATTTAACTGAAGCTGTTTATCAACCTCCCGATTTCCTCTGCACTTACATCTGTCATGTCAAATAATTTGACAGTGCAAGCTCGGAAGCATATTCCATTTGAGCACAATGCTAAATCAATGCTATCAAAGCTGAACCACTTGTGGTTCTTCATGACTGAATTGCACATGTCAAGGTAAAAATGGCCAACAGTGGAATGAAGCTCTTGCACACTATTGGTGTGTGTGTGTGTGTGTGTGGGTTTCAATGTGTGTGTTTGTGTATTAGTGTGCGTGAGAGACATAGGAAGAGAGACCATTTCTTTTGTTTCAAGGAAGAGAAAGTACCTTTCAGAAGCTGAAACAGGGTATAGCTATATGAGCTCGAGGACTGAGATGTGATGGTGATGATAATGGTGGCAAAGTCAGAATGCAATGGGACATAACCTGAATGGCACCATGCATAAAACAAAATGACAAAGAAGCAATAAGTGAAAGCATTGTGATCATATGAATGATTATTTACAATTAAATCAGTCAGGAGTTTGTTTGGTGTGTGTAATTGGATCTGTCAGTGTAACTAGGATGAAATATCTTAGAGAGGCAGAGTTACATTAGCCTCTCATTGTACTCAGTGTCATGCTGCCAGTTCTTTCTCCACTCTCACTGAATCAAAGGGAAAGCAAGCACCAGTCCACCACACACCTCTATGGGCATGTCATTTGTATTATTTGATGGTTGCAAGGTGGTAATTACACGCTGAGGGTTAATTGGTCTTTTTAAACCTGGCGAACCTGCCTATGTGAAGGCTTGAGTATACAAACATGAGTAAAGAAAATTTAAAGAGTTTCCACAGCACATGAGAGCTGGCGTGTCTGAAAATCAAGTGCTTCCACTTTAAAGGTTGTTTTTGGGACCGGCAAAATAAAGCACGAAATCCCCACTGCTCCCCTCCATGGCTGCATGTCAGAATGGAGAGTTATGTCGAAGAGAAGGCAGGGGACTGAGGAGTAGGGGTCCATACCAATACCAAATATTAGTAATCAACGTGACCAATAACCAATATACAGTTGAGTATAAATGAAAATCCTGGTGTCAAAAGTAAAAATGCATGATTTTAAGGCACAGTTATGTCTCATTTATTACAGCAAAACAGCTTTGGAAAGCCTTAAGGCGGGTTTCAATCAGTAAAATGCAGTGGTGGAAAGTACATTAGCTACAGTAAAGTGCTGTACTTTAGTATAGTTTTAAGGTATTTTGCTTGAGTATTTTCATTTTGTCACTTTAAACTCAGAGAGAATTATTGTATATAACATTTTTAGATAAAATAACATAACGGTGAGTTTATAAAATACAGCATGTAGTTAAAGATTAAATCAGGGGGGTTTATGTAGCACAATTATTTTTTTCTTCTTTCATACCCAATCTGTCAATCTCAACAATGCTCAGGTTTATTTCACGACCCTCACAAACAGTTCAAACTGGCTCCACCTTATCAGTATTAATAATGTACTTTGTTAAATGTATATAATATATAAGTCACAGCCTGATTTTCTGCTAAACGAGTACTTTTACTTTACTTTAAGTAAATTTAGCTGGTAATACTTCTGTACTGTACTTAAGTGGGATTTTAAATGCTGGGATTTTACTTCTAATGGTTTATTTTACATTGTTTTATGGATACTTTCACTGATATAAAAGATCTAAGCACTTTTTCCAACACTATTTATATGTTACTGTATATATCAACAACATGTGACAACTGAATATGTACAGTAGCAATAAAAGTGTCAACTGTGCGGCATCTATGCAGTCTGTGTTTGGATTAACATGGATCTTTGATGCAGATCCATTGTATCTAAAGTCTCTAACAACAATCCAGCCCCTCTCTAACAGTTGTCAGAGACAGCTTAAGGACACACTCCAATAACATTACCAGTAGTTGTGAGTTCAGAGTGAATAACTGGTGAAAAAATAATGGTATAGCCTATCAATGTTTTGCTGTACTCAGCTGGCTAAATTATGGCTCAAAAAATGAACTTGTTGATGTTCACTATCACATTCAAGTTAGTTCAACGAGACTCAACAAGACTCAACATTAGCTTAATTTATGTTATGTCACTGAAACAAATTGCATTATTTGGGCATTTGCGCAGTGTAACTAGGAAGCTGGGCATGTTTGTTATCATAGAAATAGATCATAAGATTGTGGTGTTTTTAAAACTTCAGCGTAGATTATTGTGATGTTTATTGTAACTTTGCCAATAATGTGCTACCTCACCTTCTACACACAACTATGCTTGCTAATCTGAGCTGCTCATGATGTGTACCCAAGCAGATAGCGCTGAGGGCGGAGCATCGATTGACACCACAGAGTGGTGACTACAGACAGAGGGAGGAGGCTGCACCAGAGTCAAATTAGTGCATATTGGCAATCGGAAAAAAAAAACTAAACCATTGCGATAATTGTGAGAATGCTGAATATCGGATCCAATGATCAGCCAGGCTGATGATCGGTCGACCCCTGCTGAGGAGTCCATAGAGTAATGGACAGCATGAGTCACAAACCCCATGATGCACTGCTTTCAGCTATGACTAGGGGCTGAGACACACCTATGCAGTATCCACATATAGTATATGGAAGCACAGAACCTCACAAACATTGTACATGCAGACAAACACACCCACACTCAGACTTACCCCACCTCAACACTCACATAGCCACACACACAAAGGAAGCCCTTGAGGTTTAATCCTGCCATCTAACACCAGACATGTGAAAAGGGGATAAAAGAGGGTCCATTTCTCCAGCAGGGCAGCACAATTTGGTGCCTCCCCTGATGCTCCACAGCTCTGCTGTGTCTGTGTTTTGTGAGGGTGAGTGTTTCCATGCTTTGGTGGAAAATCTGCCCTCTTGCCGACACATTGGTGAAAGGCGATTTCCGTAATCCTGTAGTGTAAGCCTCGCTGTACAAATGGGCGTAAGGGACTTTGTGTGTGTGTGTGTGTGTGTGTGTTGGTGCCTGTGTGTGTGTCAGAAATGCCAGCAGAAAGCTGCACGTCTGTCTGGGCGACTGATAAGAGGCAGTGAGTGAGGGGAGTTTAGAGCAGAAGCATAAAGCAGAGACTACAACACCTCCTTGGAAACTTTCCTTATTTGATTTTTCTTATTTTTAACATCCACTGTTACCAAGTGGTTCTAATTAAAAACTGGTTACATACATGTTCAGTTAAACTTTTTTCTCATATTTTGTCTCCATGTGAGCAGTGGCCAAATTACATTGCATTGATTGAATTTAGGCAGACATTATAGGTGGCATTTTCATCCTTTGTGTGTTTAGTATTTAATGCAAAACTTGTCATTTGCTGAAATTTGTGTAAGGCAGAGCCGTTCACTATAAAATTAAAATGTGCACAATCATTTGATTCCATTATTACTATTAAGTTCAAATAAAAACTGCCTGCAAAACCATTCCTTTAAAGGCCTTTTATGATTTTATATAATTTTATATTCATATAAGATCATGATGTCGGATATCTTTGCTAAACAAGGTCAAAGTCAACTGCAGGTGAATGTATGTAGAAATGCTCCTTGCAAGTCAAAAAAACCTTGTCTAGACAAAACCTTGTCCGTCATGCATGTTGTTCAGTTGCCTTTGTTGCTATGGCTATTGCTGAATTTTTCCGTGTGTTTTTTGCTCATATTTTGGATCAGATTTCTGATATACAAATATATTTGAGAAGTTGACATTTCGAGTAAAGAACAAGAAAAAATAGTGAAACCCTTCTGCTACAGTTTGTTTCAGGGTTTGTTGATTCAGCTTCCAGAGCTGGCAGAAGTCTCCCGAGGGAGCTGGCCAATCAAAACAGGGTTGGCTAATCAGGAGCGGGGCCTTAAAGAGACAGAAGCTAAAACAGCCCTTTTCCGACAGAGGCTGAACTGTGGGGCCGCATAAGGGATCTGTATGATTTAAATAAGGAGTTTTAAGTATAACTCATGCAAAGATATCCCAGATTAAAAAAATATAGACCTGTAAATGTGCAAAATGTTTCCCCTTTAACAAACATCACATGTGTTTGGAAGAAAATGGATCATGATCATTCAATATGCTGTAATCTGCAACATAATGTGAAAAATACTCCACCAGCTATATTTACATGTGAAACAATGCCACTGAGAGAGAATACTCCTGAGTAATCCTTAGATCTATTCTTCTGAGACCAAGCATGAAGTGCGAATTTGTGTGCTTTCCAGGCAAGGATTATAGTTGTCTGTCTATCTGTCTGTGGTGCCCACAGGCACAGCAGACAAATCACCTGGCATCATGATTTAAATCAGAGACAAGCAGTGCTTTTAGCCTGCTGGGTGTGCTTGATAGAAAATACCAGAATAGTCTCTGGATCTCATGGTGATATTACAGTATATGCCCCTGTCTTCCTGCTTGTCTTGCCTCAGTACTGAGAATATATGAGTTGTCTATCTTGGAATATTAAAATGTACCATTTCATCTGCAAACTCAAGTTATATAAAGTTTTGTGGCACTCCAAAGACTTTTGAATCAAGTTGTGTAGTATTTGCTGAAATTATTCACACTGTCACTCACTCTGACAAGCATATGAGGGAAGGGTCCTCGGGAGTTTTCAGGCACATTGATAGGCGGAATGACCCAGTCTCTCTTCTGTCGCCTCAGCCCATTGGCAGAAGAGCTTCTCTGATGTTTTCGAGAAAACTTGATAACTCTGGGTTGGGATTCCCAGACTCTTGACAGCATTTCTTCAAAGCCAACCTGAAAAGAAAAAAACCCAACATATTATATCATGCCACATCTTGCTTTGAATAAGTTGCGCATGTTATCATTTCAAGGATGCTATTTTCCAAAGACAGGTCGGAGATGAATCTATAAAGCGCTGTGAAATGACATGCTTTCCCTTCTGCTAAAATTGAAACTAAAATACTGGGTGTCACACCAACAATAAAGCCATTTTGTGAGAGTGACAGAGAGGCTAACACAAGTACATATGCATAAACATTTTCTGAATAATGCATCACATTTCATGAGGCCCTTGGCAAGACACCTGAGCCTGCCCAAACCCTCAGCTTCTGACTAAGAGAGCGAGACCTCCCCCAGGCTACGTGGCAGGGTTTTGTTTACAGAGGCCCTGTTCACACCTGGCATTAACATGCGTCTTGGGTGATCCGATCACAAGTGGAGAGCTCTAAATATGTCAGTTCACAACTGGCATTAGAATGAATCTCCATGTGTGTCTCAAGTGACCACCTTTGATTGGATCTAATTTCCCTGCTCTATATGCAAATAAACACATACATCGTTTCTGTTCGCAAAGACCAAATATGTTGTTTTTTTTAACTGGCAGAAGGAAGCAATGCACTTCTCATGCCTAGTCTGCTGTAAATTAAATTAAAAATCAAAACTCTTCAGCTCAAATGGAAATCAGACAGCGTGTTTTGTGTGTACTCCATCTAAGAGAATTCATTTTGTCTCTTGTTGAGGCTTATTCTTGTTGTTTTGCACTTTAATGGTACCGTTGGCTCATGAATGAGTGACTTCTGCTTATACAGAGGAAGTCATTTGAGTAAGTGGTCCTTCAATATGACCTAGGACACAGTGTGTACACACTGCTAAAAAAAGGTGATCACCTCCGAATGTGGTCTGAGTCAGTCTTACACCTGTTCTAAGAGCTGTTCTCCTTCAATCAGATATTTAATGCCAGGTGTGAACACAACCTAGAGCACCGTCCTTTTTTTATATCCATGTACAGATTTTTCATTCAGGCAACAGCATGCCTTCATCCCCTCTGTCCCTGCTGAAACAAAATGACACTTTTCCCTGACAGAGGTCTATCATCACACCAAATAGGTATTGATGAAATACCTCTGTAATAACAAGCAGAGAGGAAGAGAGAAACCATAGAACGCTGAGCAGTTTCATCCTCGCTGCAAGCACTTCGATTAAGAGCGGCTCAAAATGTCACATGCTATTGGTGTTTTTTCATAAAAAAATAAAAAATAAAGTAGTGTTTGGACTTTGTGGATTAAACACAGGGTTCCTCAGTGCAGGGTCAATGGTTGACGTGTCCGGATGTGTCTTCTACGTCTCAGTTCTGATGAGGTACTTTTGAACATCATACAGAACAGTATTTTAATGGGATCTTCCAGGTAGGAATGTATGGGTGTATACAGAGCCCCTCTGCCCCCTGCAATGACTCTCTCCAGCTGTAGCTGCAAAAAGAAGATTGTGTTCTTACTCATCTTGCCTGGTGAAATAAGGGTTAGAAGGGTTTGTAAATGCATGTTTTTACCCCCCTCCCCAAAAACCTCTCTGGTGTCCTCCTGTGTAAGATTGTTGTATTGCTGTAATCCACCTAATCCTATTGTTGTCTCTGCACCCTACATACACACACACACACACACACACACACACAAACACATTGGCAGAGTGCTGCTGTCACCTGAAGCACATTGGAAATCCTCCTGCTCATCCCACCTGGAACACACACAACGCAACTATACACGCAAAGACACACATGTGCAAACATGTACACTCCCACATTGCCATGCCAAACATAGGGCGGAAGTTCAGCCTATCAATATACACCTGCTTTGCCTGTGAGCGAGGCAGACTGTCAGCTACACCTGAGCAAACGCTGTGTATATTTTTCATCTTTTGTTTTAACTCTTCACACATTCACAGCTCAGAGGATTGAACCGCCAGGCCAGGCCTCTGGACAGCCACAGCTGTGGATTTAGCTGGGCATGAGCATGACGTAGAGGGAGCGTGGCAACCGTGGTGGATGGTTAGAGCACAGAAAGAGGAACGAGGGGACCAGATGTGTTTCCCAGATAAGATAACTCTCGTTCCAGCTCCACTCATCCAAAACACTCACAGGTACCAACTGGCACAGGGCACTCGGGGTGTGTGCCAGCCCCTCCACGGGCAGCAGGTGGAATTAGTCTGTCTGTGAATATGTGTGTGTTTCTGTGGCTGTTTATATATTTGCAGATGCTCAAAACAAGGGATGTAAAAAAAACAAAACAAACATGCAACAGAGGATAAACAACACTTGCTCTAGCAGATGATGATGAATCATCAGGACTGCCTACATGTCTGCGCATATGGACAGTTATGAATATAAAGGACATTTATTTCAATGAGAACGCTCATCCTCATCTACGCTCAGCTCAGTGTGCTGCTACTATGATAAAGTCCTTATCTTACTTCCTGCTATCAGCAGAAACACACAATGAATATATGAATAGCTGCTCTATATGCCATTCAGCCTGCTGACGGAAGCAGCACATCGGACCTGACGATAATGAGGCTGAAGCATCTGATTGGTCAGGCCACAGCATTCCTTTGGAAATGTTGCCAAAACAGAAATGAAGAGGAGATGGTCCAGCAGAGAGACAGACACGGAGAGAGACAATCAAAGAGAGACGTCCTTTATAGTATGTCTGCTTGTGGATGATATCAGCGTAGTGGCTGCATATGACTGTCACTTTCAAACAGCATGGCAGATGACAGGCTGTTGGCTTAGGGACAACACCAGTAATACAAAGGAAAGAAAGGAAGAAAAACTGGAACCAACTCTGTGTGGGCCGTCAGGAAGCAAGGTGCTTATTAGGGTTTGGGGATTCTTTTCTAGTCTGAATGTGTTTGTATACAGTATATGCATGTGCAGTGATTTCAGTCATGCCTGTGTGCACATATGGGAAATCATGTATGCTGGCCTTGATGCAAGCATATGAGCACACAGGCAAATGTATAAAAATAATGTATGAGCATATGTGCGGGTTTATTTTTCTGTATGCATGAACGTGTGCGTTTGTGAGTCTCAGTGTGTGTTTGTGTGTGTGTGTGTGTGTGCGTGTGCGTGTGTGTGTGTGTGTGCATGCATGAACACATGTCAAAAAGGCAGTTAGTGTGTCCCTGATGCACCCGGGGCTCCTGACACCCAGAGGCAGGCAGGGCCAGCTGGCAGCTCTCTGCTCCCAGGCAGCCTGCACATTGTGGGTGTATTCTTCAGGCCTACAGACCCCAAGCCCTGGAGCTGACATCTGGAGGTTATCAGTCTGACAAACAGGCAGAACAATATAAGTGTGTGCTCATTGCCCATTCTGTGTTCAGTGTGGCTCTGAAAACATTTGATTCAGGTCTTTTGATGTTTTTTTTTGTTTTTCAGTGCTGCAGTGTTATTTCCCTTTGCTGGTTCACTATGATAAAAACTGAGATCTGAGTGTTAGTCTCCAGTAAGAAATGCTCTCCCATGAGATCTCCAAGAAAAGCTAAGTGAAGAAAAAGAACACTTAATTCTAACTTTGTATAACAAAACAAAACTATTGAAATTCTTACTGCTGTTATTTGCCTGTTGAGACTCACAGCTTTCCAGTGCAGATTGTCAACATAATCAAGCTATAATCACAAAGTTAAAGCACATAGCAAAAGTGCAACCATCCAACCTTGCTGTTGTTGCCTTTCAATGACCAGTGGACCCCAGGGTCTTACGTTCCACCATGCTGCCAGCCCTCTCTGTAATCTACCTTGAACAGGTGAGGCTGTCTAGGGAGAGTGTGGTGAAAATGCAAATCAAATAAGCACTAAAACCCGTTCCGGCAACCAGTCGACTTCAAATCCACTGGTGCATAACTAATGGGCTCTAAGCTGGTGGAGAAGGCAAATCAACGTGCCATGAAATCAGTACGAGTTGGAGAGCACTCAACGAGAGGCCCTACCTGTGTGAGGTGAGATAGCCTGAGTACATAAACACAGTGGAAAGGGCTCTCAGGCCAAAGATGCTCTACACTTCAATTGTTGCGGTATTGTGCACTGGAAAATTAAATACTAAAATGATCTGGTCGATCACGGAGCACATTCCAAGTATGCTAATTTCTGCTACTAAAACAGAACAGTGAGAAACTAAGCCTGTTATTAAAAGCAAATCAATGCACTCTCACTGGTGCTTTACAGCGAAGTAAAGCATAGTATACTGTAGCAGAGAAGAAAATGATTCTGTGTTGAACCAAGTTCATCTGAAGCAAGAATATAATTTGTTACAGTACAGCATCTCTATCTACATATCAATCATCTGTACACAGAGTGAATGGGAGAAAAACAAACAAAAACTTTAAATCACCATTGGGAAGAAGAGGATATCCTGAGCTGTTTAGATCCTCTGCACCTGTTTCCATGTTGACACAGCAGGCTGCGGTTAGATGATGCGATTATGATAACCTCTTTTCCAAAATAACTATTGACTTTCAGAACAAAGACATGGGCTCAGATAACACATACTCACCCTCGTGTGTTTACTAAACTGGGCCACACAGTTCAAAACCACTGCACTGCATTGATCAGACTGATACATTTTAACTTCAATATACCCAATATCATGTCAAGTCATTGCATTGAACTGCACACAGCATGCCTCTGTTCACTGACTTCACCAGTTTTAATGTTATATATCAAAGGAAAATAAATACGGGGAGTGAGAGGGGGAAAAAAGAAGGGGGGAAAAAAGGGGACAGTTTAGCTTTCTAACTCAATCCAACAAGTTCATTTTGGCAAACAAGTACAATTTAGACTACAGCATCTTAACTGGTGCCACTTTGTGATTGAATGTTCAGATATATTTCACAATGGAGATAGACACACATGTGATTCTGTTCTTTCATTGTACACAGACATGTTCACAAATATTTGGCAGGTGTTTTTACATCACTCAGACACCATTACACAAAGTGTCATTCAGCCAATATTTTGGTTTAATACTGTATGGTAATAAGCAAAGTTTAGCATGCTAACAAGCTAAACTAATATGAAAAACATGGTAAATATACTTGCTGTACATTAGCATTACCATTGTGAGCATATTAGCATGCTGAAATTAGCATTTAGCTGAAAGCATAGCTGTGTCTAAGTACAGTCAGTAAGGAGAGCAACCAGGCAAAAAGACTTCATCCACAGAACCGGAGCCCTGTCTGCAGGGACATTTGACATTATTCCAGGTTACAAATTTAAACCAGTCTCAGCTGCATTATATGGACTAACTTTCTGCCTCTTGCATGTCAATTAAGGGGTAGATACATTTTATTAAATGTTCAAAATGGAACAATTAAATCAACCAGGCTGTATATATATATATACCATGAAAATAAAATTCCGTATAAACATCACATATCTTACTCAGGTCAATTAATGGATGTCAGTGTAGACAAACTGTTGTATGATTTCTTAGTATTGTGGAGGTTGTCATTCAATTTCACATGTTTTGAGATCATCAATGTAAGTTTTGATTATGAAACAGAGAAAAAATAATTAAATGAAGCTCAGTGTAATTTTAAGCAGGACTATCTTTGTACTCATTCATTCAACCTCATTCCTCCTGCTTTCTTCCCCCTGCTTCTCCTGCTCCCTTTCAGCTGATGAGGATTGTTAACTCTTAGTTAAACCAATCAAATTTTGCTTCAATTTCAATCAGCCAATCAAAGCCCTAGCTGTCAACCTTTACATATGTTCTCCTCTCTGTTGCTTTCAGCTGTCATTTCACCTCCAGTTCATCACTTCAGCACCCAGGCCTGAGTTCAACAGAAACCCACCCCCCTTCGTATCATCCAAATCTCAGCATCCTCTTTATCCATCACCACCAACAGCGTCTAGACTCCATCAGGGGATACACAACTCTACTTTCAGCTTTACTATCACCTTTATATATATATTTAAGATGATGTCAGGGTGGGGTCTAGTCGCCAATGACTTTTCTCATTTCTCATCATTATTGTGCACTTCTCAATACTACTATTATATTTTTTATGACTATGCACTCAAGTATCAAGTATTTATTTTAATTTTCTCCTCAGGCCATCACAGCAATTTCCCACTCAGGAGATTAGAATAAATTCAACTGTAACACTTATTTATAGCATCTGAAAAACAGTGCATGTAAACACTCTTCTGGAAAAATAAAGCGCATTCCTTTTAAAGATGGTTTTCATATTTCCATGCGATTAGAGAAAACACATTTATTTCTTGTTCAATTATTGAATCTTCCTCTAGCTCCACAGTGTGGGGAACATAATTATACACGGAAACTACATCACCTGGTCCTCGCAGACTCTGCCAGAGTGGAACATTAGCTCAATCAATGTCAATTATTTCCCAGTCTCCATTATTGCACTGCCAGGAGTGGGCAGAATTTTAATCCCCACTCTGCAATTGCTTTAGCTACATGAGTCTTGGGCTTTTTGTCATGATTAGAAACATGACTGAACATTAAGCCCAATGGCGTTCAACAAGTAGTGCAGGAATAATGATAATGGGTTTGTCGCTCAACAAAGTGCAGCCCAGCAGTGGAAGTCAGTTACTATACATTTGGCTTTGTGTAGTTACATACTCGCTAATAGTGCCTTTGTAGCAAATAGGGCCATGTCTCTACTTGTCACACAGAGAAGCAGTGCAGCTTCACTGCTGTGCATGCACTCTTATAAAATGTTAACTTAGAGACAGCAGGACATATTCAGGGAAAGAAAGACACAATGTCTTTACCGTAATTGGTAAAAGAAGAAATCTGAAAACTTGGCTATAAGGGTTTTGTTAATTAACAGCTTGCCATTAGGGTTGGTCCGATGGACGATGCCATTTAGTTTTCCACCAAGTTAAAGGGTTTTCTTTTCCATTAATAGCCATTTCCTGCAGGTACATTGTCATCTCTGCTGTGGCTTTCTGATCTGGTGTGAGAGTGGTTGCTGTAGATGATCTTTTGCTAGCACCGGATTCCTCTTCCTCTCTCACTTGTGCGGGACTGGGTGTCGGACTTGCGCGTGTTGCTTCTGCTGCCGCCGCCATCTCAGCTACCAGTTCTGTTTTTATATCACTTAGCTCAGGTGCCTTCATGTGGTCCCCTCGGTATCTTGGGTCAAGCAGTGTTGCTTTGCGCATCATCCTCTGGGTGGCAATGATAAATATCCGTTTCCCTTTCTTCTTTTATTTTCTTTTTTTAAAATAACATGAGTAGTATTTGAAATATTTGTTATAATAATGAAATTATATAATACTATAATAACTAAAAAGCGATGCCATCGGCCATCACAATGTTTTGCTTTGAACATTGTCGATCGTCCGTTGCCCAACCCTACTTGCCATATTGCATTTCACCCTGTTGAGATTTTACTTTGTATGTTAATGTGATTAGTTTCTCCTGTCTTAGCTGATTTCTGGGAGCCTTTGACAGGAATATAGTTTACAGCTTCAGAAGACAGCAAAAGATTTGTGGGCGATAGCATTTTGTCAAATCCAAATCCAGTATCAAATCTGCTCATCGAATCCTTTACAATCCCTTATCAAATATTTTAAAGTTTGGATTTTAACAGTTGCAAGTAAATAAAGTTTAAAATAAGTGAAGTTTCACAGTGGATTCCTACAACCTGAAAATGTGAAGAACAGCAAGATAAAAGGAAATGTTGACTGACTGAGACTGAAATTACAGGTGCTGCCTTCTTATTCAAGCAACTTGCTCCAAACACTGGAGGTTCCATTGAAGAACTATATAAGATTAAATATTTATGTGAAATGCATAAACTGCTCCTGTAATACTGTTTAACAGCTGATATAATCTACAGCTGGTAATTTTAAGTGAATGAATCAGCTAGCATTGGGTAAAGATATCTTTGAGTCTGAGCTTAATAAATCTGGGCCAAACATCTGGAAGGTGTTTGAGTCACGGGACAGATGAGTTTGTGTCAGATGGGAGGCCTGCTAGTTTCTAGACGTGGTAAAGTAGGCAAAAAGCATTTTAGAGGTAAACATACAGTTTAATGTAAATCATTTCAGTGTGCCCTTGTTTTTTTGTCTTATTACTACATTTGTTCTCTCTCATTACCTTTGTCAGTGGTAGAGGATGGGGGTGTCCGGCCAGGGCCAGCTTAACGGTAGTCTCCCAGATGTGTGGGTCATGGAGTCCCCGGGCCGTCACCATGAACTGGACAGGCTCTGACAGGTTGGCCACCTCCTGCTCAGCATACACCATCCCATCAGGCCTCACGCTGAAGTTGGGGTCACTGCTGATGAAGCCCACCTCTCTGTTGTGCTGGCAATCCTCAAACTTCACTGCAGAGACAGACAGAGAGAGAGAGAGAGAGAGAGTCCAGATTTAGAGAGCAGCACAGTGAGATTTACTCTACGAGGTGTTCACAAATCCTTGTCACATCTGGCAGGCTTAAGATTAACCTGCATCCATCAAGACGTATCTTGAAATATCTCATCCCTTCTGCTGTCACTCCTGATTCTGATTTTGACATCTTTGGCAAAACAAACTGCTTATCTGTTTCTGAACCAGAATACATGGTGAGGAACCTAATTCTTTTTATATCATTCTTTTTTCCCAAACTAGATTGATAGCAATGTCAAAACAGTGTTTCCCCCAGTTTCTCCAGGGAAAGCATGAAGACACGGTCTAAATAAGTGCATTAGGCTGACTGGGCCAATTGTGCTCCATGCTTTTCTACCAAGCACACGCAGCACAGTCTTGAATGACATGAAATGACAGCTCAGCCAGCAACTATGCACCAAAACTATGGAACCTATACCCACCCAATGATATAGGAGATGCAAGCTCTGTGAACATTTTCAAATAAAATTGAAAATGTATTTATTCAACAAAGCTTTTAAATAACTGTCACTCTTCCTTTGTCCTATATTTCTACATATTTTATTGTTCTTATTCCTTCCTTTGTATTGTTTCTATCTTTCACATATTCTTTTGTTCTGTTCTTTGTATTTGCTGGCTCTTGTTTGTTATTCATTTGATTACTTGGATAATATGCGCAGTTTTTTCACTTGTTTTAATTTACCTATTTCTATTCTCTTGTTTCTTCACTTCATTTTAAAGCACTTTGAGCTACACCCTCTGTATGAAAAGTGCTACATAAATTAGGGGTGTGCGATATGATGATATTACATTGTGAACAATTAAAATGTCTCCACAATTTGCCTTTACAGAGAGATTGTTAGTGTCGTGCTACAGTGCACACTGCTAGCAGGAGGCTAACGGCTAACAGCACCGTCATGGAGCACGCCTCATACCACATATCCAATCTGCTGGTGAAATAAGCAGTTTTAATGTCCTGCTAGGAATGTCACCTAATGCACATCATGTTAAAGTGACAGCTGGGCTGCAGCTGAATGCTACTGTTTAGCGGTTAGCTCGCCTCCTAACTTCTAGCTCTAACTTCCATCAGCTTTTTTTGCCTTTTTTTTTTTTTTTTTTTTTTTTTTTTAATGGTACACACCCTGAGAGTTATCTGAAATGACACACTAATGCTTCTACACAACATCAGCTATTTGCTTTTCAGCTGTGAAATTAGTTTGGTTGTACTGTTAGTTTATTTCCTTCTGCAATATCCATTTTAAACAACATCAAATAGACTGTCACTACTTTTTAATGTAGCTTTGCACACTATGGAAATGTTTGTGTTTTATTGCAATTTTATGTCTTCATGTCTTTCATGGGTGTATATTTTTATGGTTTTTGTGAGCCCCTAACCTAAGACATTTCCATCATTATGCAAAACAGTTTTTAAAAAACCAACATGAAAAAGAATTGTGATAAGATTGTGGATCATGCCTGAAAAAAAGATGATATATAGATATATGTAGATGTACTGTATTTGCCATATCACCCACGCCACTGTAGATAAAGTTTAATTATTATTATTTGCTGGGTTTTGCTTGACTGAGACAAAAGAAAGTGAGCTGAGAGGGAGCTCATGTTTACACACACACACACACACACACACACACACACACACACACACACACACACACACACACACACACACACACACACACACACACACACACACACACACACACACACACACACACACACACACACACACACAGACACAGACACAGACACACACACACACACACACAGTGCTATTCCTATTTCCACAGTGATGTACCATATGTGTCTGTATGAGGAGTATTGGAGGTTTGAGTGTGTAGGGGTGTTTGCTGTCTTTCTACTCCACATGAGTAAAGGTCTGCGACAGATTGCATAGAGGCACAGGGAAAGAGATGATGTTGGCTGCTGAGTTCATCAGGAGCAGACTCTCCAATGACAGCTGACATGAATTTGCCATTACACCACACAAAACACAAGGGAAACTGACAGCATCTCAGACATGACAATTTGGAAAATCCTTTTATTCCAACGCCAAATTTAATCAAGGCTCAGTGCAACATTATCTCATGATTTGCAGCATGATGCAATGGCCCGAATGTGTGAAAGTTTTAAGCATGTCTATTGTGAACTCACGCACACAAACATACACACACACACCAATCCTCGTCTCCCTCTACCCCCACGTTGAAATGCATGTGCTCTGATCTTATCCCACAAACTCTGGCTGCTAATAACAAGACAAATTGATTTCATAAATCACCCAGGGAACAGATTGCCTCTTATGAGCTATGGCAGTGTGATTTTTCAAAAATCCAGCGTGAAGAATTCTGCACAGCAAGCTTTTTATCAAGCCATCTATTTAATTTATCGCCCAGCTTCCTGTCAAAAGCAGCTCCCAAACAACAGGCTAATAAAGCATGAGAGTCTTCGTGGCAACTGCAGCTCAGCGTCACACAAATGAGGCTGCTTGTTTTCAACCTCTGAGTAATTGCATGCGTAATGGGACGGATGGTAAACACGGTTTTGACAATATGTGCATCTGTCTATGTTGGCAAATGCAATCCATATTTTCATTGAAAAAAACAAACAAACTGCCCTGTAGAGAATGTCCCTATGTGAGTGATAAGCTTTGTGTGAAATTATTGCCTGGCTTTGGGGATCATTTATAAAGTCGGTACGTGATTTAACATCAGGTTGTGACAATGTGACACGGACCTGCTTGGATTGTCCACAGATGAATTGTGATGGCAGGCATGTATTATGTAAATGACTTCAATTAGCTTGAACTGAGCAGGCTAATTGTTGTCACTTAGACAGGTCTCTTGTGGTGCAGCTGGAGAAGCAAAGGCTTAAGGACATGAGCACGGCAAAACGCTGCTTATGAATGTGCGCGCGTGTCCCTGTCTGTGTGTGGATGCACATACGGATATGTTCAAAGTACAGCTAGTTTGAGAATGTCTGTTCTCAGCTGGTGCATATATTAATTTCAATGTTAATTCTACAATAGAACCAGCAAATTCTCTGAGGGACTGTCTAAATCAGCTGCCTCGTGTGCTGCGGTGGTGCCAGTTGGCATGGGAACACACATGTGGTCTGTGGGGCATCGCCATTGTGCAGAGCTGTTAGACAAGGGTCTTTAATTCTTTGTGAGAGGACCAGGTCGGCTCTCAGTTTACCATTCACTGCCTGCTGGTGTGTACCCGGGAGGGGCCGAGACCATGAACCTGATTCCTGACAAATCTACTTAGTGTGGAGATATTCATAAATGCTTTGCTATTCATTAAAATACTGTCCACAAAGCACATTCACATCAGATGGAGGGATCTGATCTGTCACGCTGTTAAATGGAGATGAAAGCGGCAGAAAGAGACAACGCTAAGACTAGATACTGATAGAGGAACTGTGTGTGTGTGTGTGTGTGTGTGTGTGTGTGTGTGTGTGTGTGTGTGTGTGTGTGTGTGTGTGTGTGTGTGTGTGTGTGTGTGTGTGTGTGTGTGTGTCTGCGAGAGAGCAAGATGGTAGGATAAAAAGGGGTGGGATAGGCAGATACTGAAGCACACCATAAGACAGAAAAAAGATTGAGTGATTTATTTAAAAATATATAAAATAAACCCTAATTGGCACAATTGGTAAGGCCTTAATAAACCCTCTGTCTTTTAAGACAATAAGAGTCAATGTAGCAAATGTAGCGGTGCAGTTTATTCAGTGCTGTCACATCATAATGGAAATGGAAACGGTGAACGAAGACTAACGCTGCTGATGACTAATCTGTGCTTATTTATTGTTATTGTTCTGTAGCGCATGTAATTCTTTTTGTCACCTCACGCTTCGCAAAATACGGCATCTATTTGTACACAAAAAAAGAACCTGAAATGAATAAAAAAAGACAAGGCTCCATGGCGTTTTTCCCAGCTGATAGCCGTGAAGGTCAGTACACCAACAACCCTTCATCAATTTAAAAATAAATCAAAATCCCACACATATTTTCCATCATGTTCAATCAATGCTTCATCGCCTGGTCAGCTTATCTGGAGACTAAATAAAAGAGACAGATGAATGGACTGAGGTTGGGTTCTCACCTCTGGCTGTATGGAAGATCTTTCACTATATAATCTATCAATATATTCTAGTAGTAGTACTAGATTATTGTAGTAGTTGTAGTTATTGCACAACATGACACTGTATGTCTTCTGTATGCATTTATCAGTGCACATTTTTTGTTGTCACAGTCTTCACAGATCTCTTCAGATCTGATGACAAAATCACACACTGACCCAAGGACATCAGACTTCACTGCCAGGCATCTAAAGGCAGCTCAATTCACTAGCTTTCTTTTATGAATCTGTTAAGGGTTAAGTGTGTACATACATGTTTGTCATTGCGTTTAAAAAGTTCTGAACAAGATATTCATTTCACCAACACTAAGCTGATACACCAATCGCCATCATGTCATTGCTTAGACAGGGGAATGGCAAGTGGCTTACCCACAAGCTGCCAGTCTGGCTCTTTGAGAGATTTTTTTGTTGTTGTATGAATTCAGAAGACCAATACAAATATCTAGGTGATGTTATGATACAGCATTTCCATCAACATGCCTCTCTCTGACAGGGTGAAGATTGCCAGGGTGAAGGCTGTATTAAAAATTTCAAGACGTCTCTGCAGTGTGAAGCTTGGGTGTGTATTTCTGAACATATCCCTTGCAAACACTATAGTGAATTACAATGTGAATTAATGGGTTAATGGGTTAAAATGACTGTGTGATAATTGTGTGTCACTGTACAATACACATGGGCAATGACAGTAGGAGGGTGTGGCTACTCTGCAACAGGGGACAATTGATAGTGCTGCTGCTCAGCAGTTCAGATTCAGAAAACGATGTAAACTACATGAAAATAGAGGGACAATTTTGTGTCTTGCTGGTTATGGTAACAGCCTTCTCATTCAAATGTCTATTGTGTCAATTGCCTTCTTTTTAATATATTTCGTGAGTGTTCTTGTACTTCGCCTTGGTTCACTGTGGCTGATGAGGAAAACATCAGGGGTATTTGCTGCCAAGATATTCTGTGCTGCACATGAAACTTCTGTAGCCTATAGTGTTCAAGTTTGTGTGTGTGTTCGTGTGTGTGTGTGTGTGTGTGTGTGTGTGTGTGTGTGTCAGCCTGCCCCTGTGTGTCCTTTTGTAAACTTCTTTGTGTGTGCGTGCACGTCTCTGTGTCTGAGTGTGTGTCCTGTATATTTTAGTGTGTCCTGCCATCCACAGCGGTGTTTGGCAGGCTGCTGAGGCTGGTGTCATTCTGCTCGGCTGCTCATCTCTGGACTTGTACGGCAGAGAACATGCTGCCCAACAGAGCGGCTAGCGCGGCACAGATGCGGCTAAAACAGAGCAGCCAAGCAGCCATGACCACCGACCACCAACTCCCTCCACACACCCGTACGCACACACACAAACACACAAACACACACACAGAGACATGCTTATGCTCTTTGTCTCTTCCCACTTGTAGATCCACGACAATACCCTAGGGGAGGCCAGAACAGCTCTTGTATGGAAACATTACATGTGCATAATGTAGATGGCAGGTAGCATCTCCGCACAGCCGGCTTTGTGCACTCACATGGAGCATGCCTCCCTCATCCCTCTGCATCCGCCCACTCCGTGTTCACCTGTCGACCATGCACACCTCCCCTCTCTCCACCCTGGCATTCTCTCCTCTTTCTGTCACCGCTTCCTCCCCTGTCTCCTCCACTTGCCTGTTCTCTAGTGTCACCGCTTCCCTGTCCTCCTTCCCTTTCTTACCATCCTTATTTTCTCCCTCTCCTGCTGTTTAACCGCCTCCACCTTTTCCTCATCCATCCTCCTCTTCTCCTCCCCTCCCGAGCGCTATTTCTTCCCCATTGAAAAGCAGGACAGCTACTCTGAGCCGACTGCTATGTTCAAATGGACACCCTGGTGGGTCAGTTATTACCATTGTTAAAGTGAATTGAGAGACAGGCACAAAGGTGCTTAAATAAGGTGAAAAATTGATTGTAACATTTACACACTGGTTAGCTAGTATTTTTGAAGTGATAACAAGATTTCATTAATCATTTGTAAGACTAAAATTGGATCTTTTTATAGACCTGCTTCCATTAACAACCTTTATTACAGTTATTAGTCTCCCTTTTATGGTTCTTGATTTGTTTCTACATGTCTCACATTGTTTTAATTCCTTCTGCTGGTAATTCCTTCTCTGATCTGTTTTTTAAGTTAGTTAGTTCCAATTTGCTTTTTTTTAAATACAAGTAAAGATGAATATATTAGCTTCAACAGCTAAAAATAGACATCTGACAGCTGGTGTGGGACATAAAGTACCCCCCTTTTACGCAGTTGACACTGTTGTGAATGAAAGTTGAAGTTAAAAGTCTCACTGTGGCATACTCTGTGTCAGCCTTGCCATGTGTGGGGCTGGTAAATGGGTCCAGACTGAGCATATGGAGTTCCTTTTGTTAAGGTGTTGTTCATCGCAGTCGTGGCACAGTGCTAAGTAAACATTCCCACTGGTACCCTGCTGCTTTCCTCAAGCCAACGGGAAAATCAATGCCACCCACTCAATTTGCAAATAACAGTATTTTTGCCAGGCTGAGGCTGTGATAGACAGCAGTGCAGAGCCCACTGATGAGTAAACACGGCTAAAATACAAAGCATTCTGTATGAATGTAGCTGTGAGGAGTACTAAAAAATCTCACTCAGTAATACTATATACTATATAATATAATAACTTCAGTAATACAATTTTGTGTGCTTGCCTGCATGTAATTTGATAATGCAAGATCATTATTTGCCTGTTTAAATCACTTAATTATAATAAGTCTAGAATGACTATGATTCATTAAAAGTGACGGCTCTGTTGTTTGACTCACCTGATTTAAAAATGTAACACGAATGAAATGCTAGGATGTTCAAATATTTTCATTAGTCACAATGGACTCAATTTTTAATAATAAACTGCATCAAATGTGGCCCTGTGAAGCCAAAGAAAAGCCTAATTTGCAAACCTTTGAATTCCACATGAAAATTGCTGCTGATACCAAATGAAAAGGCAAAACTGAGAAAAACATGTGCAAAAAAATAGGGATGCTCCAATCTGACTTGTTTTTCTGACAACCCACCATATCAGGGAGGAATGCTCATTAAATATCTTTAAAAGAAAGCTAAAAACTTCCCCCTTTACTTTACACTTTAACGATCTTTTCTCTCAGTCTCTCTCAGTTTTTTTATATTTATTATAAGACTAATCAAGGTCTGTGTCCATTAGGAAAAGGGAGGTTCTGTTTGCTTAAGGCTTCAGTGACGAGGCACCAGTTTATGGATTGTGTACACAGGGTGAAATACATTGCATTTTTTCACTTATTATGTGTCAGTTAACTATTTTAATTTAACTAACTCGTGCAAACAAACTTGATGAATTATATCACAATTTACAGAAGTGTAAACAAGTAACTTGGTTAAGAAAAACTGATACCCAATCCAGCTGTTTGAGTCAGTATCCATATCAGTTCATCCCTTAAGAAAGCTGCTATGTATTTTCACATTTATTGAGGCATTAAAGGGATATGTTGATCGAATAAAGGAGCATGCAATCCTTCAGTAGAAGTTTAAAAAAAAAACATGAACATTCAAGGTTTCCAGTGACAATGACAGCGACATTATAGCAGAAAAAAGTTCAGAAATTCAAGTGGTAATATTATTCCCACCTACACCGCCAAGCAGGAAGAGTAATGCGAAAAGTTTACAGCTTTTAGTGTGCGGTGAAGTAACTGTGGTGGAACAGACATGATTGGCAAGTAAAGATGTAAAATCTACTTCTATAATCTAATTTATAATTTACTCTGTTGCTGTGATTTTATCACCACTAGTGTACAATTTCATGTGAATCTGTAGTCAAACCTAAATTGCCCCATGCAGTACATCCACATCCCTTGAAACTCTTTTGAAATCCAACCTACTGGGCCCCCACAGGAATGCTTATAACTAATTCAATTTACATGCTGCTGTTTTTAAAACACTGCAGGTACAATGTGACTTTCCTGAAAAGGCTTTTTTTTCCTGCCGCAGTTGAAAATGAATTTCTCTGCCTCTGCAGTTCTCTGTTTTAACAAAAGCCCACACAGTTCCCTCTGACAGCTCGCTCTCACAAAAGGAAACCACTGCGACTCAAGTGTGTGTGTGTGTGTGTGTGTCGCTGTGTGTGCTTATGCATGTGAGGGAGCCAGAGTGAGAGATAAAGAGCCAGAGTGAGAGAGAAGGGGGACATTGGAGTGGGAGTGTGTGACATGAGCTCTTTGCATATACAATTATTACAGGCGATGTATAAATGGGTATCGGTATCATAGACTACCGTTCCCATAGTTGTGTGTGTGTGTATGTGAGTGTGCGTGGGAGAGAAGGTGCTGTCAAGTTGCATTTGTGTGCGTCAGCACACACGTTTCTCTTTTTAAACGGCACACTTGTTATCTGGTGCTGGTAGACTTAAGGGGCTGAACAAAACCTTGTCACATTGTTAGTGCACTGTCACGTCTATATGGCCAACATCCGTCCACAAACTCGCCGCCCCCACCCCATCACACCTTTGTTTTCCTCCTGTCACCTCCTTCTTCCTGCAGGTATGAGGGAACAGCTGTAAAAGAAGGCCCTCCTGTCATCAGCAGTGAAGGTGTTGGAGCCTACAAGCCTGTCAGGGTACAGAGTCTTAATACTGCAGTATAACCACGCACGTACAGGAAGTCATGTGAGCCAGATGTTCTGTGGTGGTTTTTCAAAGTTTGTCATGGTATATCAATGGATGATAAAGATTTTTTCACAGATATTTGTCTTTCTGCTACACACCACCTCCTCGCACATCATCGCATTACACAGTCAGCTCCGTTCTACATAATAGCTCCAATCTCAGCGTGCACAAGTGTTGCTGTATTCGCTGTCCTGCGAGTTTTGGCCGGGGCACTTTGGAAAGAGCATTTGGGTTTTGTACATCCCCAGCCCTCCCTCTTATCTGTGCATTAGCATCCTCTCATGGGTACGTGCATGAGGAGGCTTGAGGAATGAGAAAGGGGAAAGAGGCAAGATAAAGAGGGAGAGAGAGGAGCAAAGCAGAGCGGATGCAATTAAAAGACTGGGTCACAGATCGCAGTGCCAGGCGTCAGTGTGATTAATACACCACCATTCAGCCCAGGAGCTTTTCTCCTCTCTCTCTCTCTCTCTCTCTCTCTCTCTCTCTCTCTCTCTCTCTCTCTCTCTCTCTCTCTCTCTCTCTCTCTGTGCAAAGTGTGTGTGTTGGGGTGGGTTGTTTATATATTTGATATCTCTTTAGCGTACTGCAGCTAGGGGGAACCAGTCGTCTCAGTACATGTTATCCTCAGGTGTGCCAGGTGGTTTAACCCTTTCGATGTCCTTGGGTCCCGCTGACCTGAACAAAACAGGTCACTGGGACCAGAAGAAAATGTCGTGTCCCTGTCTGACCTGATTTAGTTTGTTCAGGAAACAATTAATTCAAACTTCCAAGTCAAGAAACATTTCCTCTTACATCAGAAAAAAACAACAACACAGAGGTAACAGTGGGCGGATATTTGCAGTTTCTCATCAAATGACTAACAACTGACAGCTAGCTGAGGCAGAATCTGTAAGTACGTCACACCTGAAAGGTAAATCAAAATGCTTTAGCATGAGCCCACCCCAGACCTAGCACTATGCTAAGTATGTATGTATGCAACTTCTGTAGCCTTGAGTTTGCACTACATCTGGATAATGAGCAAAGCAGGACAGTAAAAGTGGGCTGTTTGCTGGTTCTTCAGTAGCTAAAAAGTCTTTACAGCTTTCCAGAGGATGGAAATTTACGTCAGGAATCTTCTCTCCGTTATCGGTTGTGTGTGTTCTGCACATTTTACAGCTGACTGTCTGCTTAATGAGACTCAGTACGCCCAAGCGGTAAGCTCTGGGTCTGAAAAATGAGGCCAATGTGGAAGTGACTTAAACCTTCATTCTCTCTAATGGCCAGCAAGGGGCGACTCCACTTGCAAAAAGAAGTCAGATTGTATAGAAGTCTATGAGAAAATTACCCTACTTCTCTCTTGATTTATTACCTCAGTAAACACATTCCTAATGAGTTTATGTTCTCAATCACTGGTTTCAAGTCTTCCTCAATACAGCATGATGTTCATTTAGTAAATGATGGTCCCAAATTCAGAATAAAACTGACGATAAAGCAGCGTATGCTTCAGGGTATGGCTACCTTGTGATTGAAAACTTGCTACCACTGTGAAAATGTTGGTTACCTCGCCAGCTGCAGCCAGTGCTCTGGGTAAAGATGTGGGGTAAGGGAACTTAAATTATTCATTGGGTCATATTCTGAGCCAATTGGAGTAGGTGGTCATAATGTTTACTTTATGTAGATAGCTTCTGAAACAGCCTGCTGGATGACAGAGAGGATTTACAGAAATCTAAACAACTTGTGGTGAATAAAATTTAACAGATATGTTTAAAATAGACTCAGTGTTTATAAAAATGAGTCAAAAAATTCTGTAATAGATCTTTAGTGAGCACCCACTATCCATGACATGTTTGTTTTTTGTACGCCTTTTGGATGACCATCTACCAACTAATTTCAGATGATGCCAAGTAAGATAAATCTGGCTCCCAATGAATCCACCTTCTGCAGAAAACTAGCATCAAGGCAACAAACAATGCCTTAGAAAATTCCCCCAATTGAGCTGGTGGCCCTCCTCAGAGTCTTATGGTAATGAGAAATGTTCCTTTTGAAACACAGCAAGCCACACAAACATGAACTGATTCTGTTTATTTATTTTTTATTTCTTTCATCTGGCTCCTATTCACCAGACCTTGCCTTCAAGGCTTCCCCTTCGATTTAGTGCGAGTCACGCTTTATCACAGCAATATCTTTTTTAAGGAGGTGAAGCGAAGAAAATGCCTCAAGGCTATACACTGTCTGTTATCTCCCAGTACAATATAATAATTTCACAAAGCCCAAAGCGAAGTGGTTGGACCTCAGCTGGGCTGAGTGACAAAGAGGGGAATGTGAGCAAACTAGGGCCAAGGATCAGGGGACAGAAGGGACTTCTGGGAAATATCAGTGACTCTCACTGAACCGTATAATGACTGTAATGAAAACCCATTATTCTCAAATAAGTAGTTTTTTTTTTTTTGGGATGAATCACATTGCCCCTACTGCACTCAATACAGTACAATGACTAACTTTAAGTTTTAGATAATGGTTACTCTTTATGATAACTGGCACAGTGTAGAAATGCCTTCCATCTAAATGAGAACGACGTTTTGGCCGGGTAAGTAAGTGAGTCCAGTAACAGTATATAAGGCAGTGGTCAGTCTATGTCCAGTGTTTAAGGCTGCAGCACCTCTAGCTGGTTATTTTTAGCTACTCTTGATTACCCTGGAGACTGGCCTTAATAAATACTATAAGACTAAAAACAGGCTTTTTTCCTCCTGCTCCTCCTCCTCATCCTCAGAGACACCAAAGACTCACTCACAAGGTAATCAGCTTTTAATTTTCTCCCCCTTCTCCTCTTACATCTCCCTCACTCTCAGCTCTCACCCTCCGTCACCCTCACTCATTGGCTGAGCCTACCAGCAGCCCTTTTTTTCCCCTTCTCTCCGGTTCGTCCTATTTTTGCTCTCCATCTTTTCCCCCTACTTGTGTTATTAGCATAAAACTGTTTGCATCCTTCCCTGGTGATTGTTTAGCTGCTGTGTTCAGCATCTTGATTTGATTCCCTACAATTGCCCCAATTAGCATTACAAATATACACTTAGAGAGGAGCAGAAATATCTGTTATGCCTGACAGACTAATTTAAGAGAATAGAGGCCAGAGAAAAGGTGTATCACTGCGTCTCAATAATGAGTTGTCTTTTCCGAGTCCACCAAAACTGCACTTTGGGTACATTTATGTAAATCAATGAAGAGGTTGTTTACTTTAACTCAGTGAAGCAGCAGACTGAATATCTGACAATGGTAACATATTGGATCTTCAATTGTGATAAACGGCCTAATCACAACAAGAAACATACCTCTTATCTTTTTTCTCTCCTCTCGCCCCCTCTACAGCCCAGATCATGTCTTCTAAAGCCAATGATCAGACTTAAGACAGATCTCCTTCATTATCCGTTGCTCTCATCCATTTCTCTCTAATCCTGTCTCTACTCCAAAGCCCCATGGGGCAAGTGATAGGACAGAGTCAGCCATTAGTCTACTGGCCCCAAAACCAGGGAGAAAACTCATCAGTATTTCCCCAGGAGGAGATCTAGGCCATCTCAGAGGTCAGCTACACAGACTGATATCGCATACTCATACACCCCCAATGCTTATTCTCTGACTCTTCATTTGGGTATGTACTTGCTGTTTTGGAGGTGACCTATGCCCTTCCACAAGCTGGTTCATCTAATCAAGGTCGGGAGACCTTTGGATAGAAACATTTAGCTAGGGTGATGTTGAAGTAATTGTACAGTCAGATTCCTGTTGCCTGTATCCGCAAAGGTCATTCTCCTGATCAATCAGCATACTAGCTGATGACAGTAATCGGTCTCATTATTGTTAACCAGCACAAACAAAAAAGTGGGTTTAGGTTCTCTCCAGAAGGCTAAGTCCATTAGCCAGCAATATTAATCTGAAGAGCACAGGTACACAGCAGCCAATAGGGACAAATTGTTGTGAGTCGGGTGCTGATGTTGTCATTATGAAGATAACTGCTTCGCCAACAGTAGCATTAAGCCAGAAGGCGCAGTGTTAAAGTCAAAATGCGAATCAATGCAAAATGCTTTAGGCACAGAGAGGAAACATTTTCCATTTAGTGTCAAGCCCACAAAAACATAGTTGGATGAATAGTGTTGGAGACTTAATGTTAGGACAAGCTAAGACAAAAAAAATCATACCAACTATGTAAAGTAATAAAAGAATGATACAATAATTATTAAACCTTAGAGTAATAAGTAAAGAATCTGCATTGTTGAAGCTGTACAAGTACTTTGCATGAAAACAGGTGTCTGCTCTGGCTCAAAATGAGGTTAATGAGAGCGGTGAGAGTGAACCATAAGACTTCTGTGCCGTGAAAAACCAAAACAATGTGCTGCATTTATCATTAATTGTATAATACCATGCTGCAGCTGAAATATTTCCTCCTGTGTAATCAGCCTTCTGCACAATCTTAGTTAAGATTGGATATGCGTAGCTACTTGAATTAAAAAAACACTGCCTGAGCCTTTCAGAGTGCAGCCCTCCCTTTAAAAGCAACAAATCTGACTTTTCTTTTAACAGCTTATTTGCTTTGAAGTCACCCTGGCCTGTTCCAGAAAATCAATTAAAAACATGACTAATACATTTGCACCTAACATTCTCCACTTTTCCTATTTAGAGCGTTTGATGTCCCCCCACTGCCGAACACTGTGTAAACGCTTAGATCACACAGATAGTGATGGGAGGATTTCAACGAGGACCCTTTCGCACTCATTCGCTGCTTCGAGTGAAGCTCCGACCTAAAGTGAAATGAAATAATGGAAGATATCAGTGGACCCCTACTGAACACTAGACAGAGAAATCCAGCACGCCTTAAAGGCCCATCAGAGGGGATGGTACAATATTACTCTTTTGTCTTTCAGCCATGCAAAGACATTTTCCCGTTGGATGATTTGTAATAATCTCATGCAGGTGTCCTTTTTCTTCTAGCACTCTGGCCCTCCTTACATTTCCTACAATGTCCCCTAGTGACAGCTATCAGAGAGATCTGCAGTGGTCCTTAATGCCGGCATACGGCTATCCCTTAAGTGGGCACTAAGCTTCATTGTCTGCTATAGATGTAAGAGACACAATAGGAGAGGCTGAACCTCTCTGCTCAAATATCTACACGGAGGGAATGGGAGGTCGGTCTCCCCGGGCCATGACGCCAAAACCATTATTCTTATCACTGCAGGACAACTCACTGCAGGCCAGAAAAACCCTCCCGAAAGGTCAAATGAGTGTGTTTCTCAGTGTGTGTGTTTACCTCCTCCCTGCCGCTCTCACACCAGACATTTCTGTATTTCTCATTAACTGATAATACATCACTCATGACCTTGTGATAAAAATACATTAGCTGGAGACAAGTCATTAATCTATAAAGAATCAGGCTGTTTAGGTTATCAGGTGAGAATGGCTATACGTGTTATCGCACAAGTAATGGGAATAGGCTTAATTGCCCATCTTAAGTGAGTCTCTATAGTTGGAGGAGGTTTATGTGCTGTGTACGGGAGCAAAGATGACACCATCATGTTTGGCTCCCATTGAGTAACATGGTGTAGGATTGAACAGTATGCAACAGGATGCACGCCAGTCTCGGATAGGACTGTCACTCATGACTATAAATCCAGTCGGCCCAGTTGCCCAGTTTTGCTATCTGGTCGGTCTTATTAACAACTAAAATGATCAAAAGAATCCCTCCATTTCCCTCCGTCTCAATAGGTCTAATCTTCTGCCCAGGCAAGCAAGAATGCTATTATACAGATTATCTCTGTTAGAAATAATGAAGCTGAAAAATCTCACAGTAACCTGTCAGCACCACAGAACGACCCAAAAGACAGTATACCATCGTAAGGCAGCTCATTTTGAATGAAACAATTAAAAAAAAAGACATTCAAACTCCGTCTAAACCTGGATCCAAAGCGGCGTTGATGAACAGAAGAGGGGAAGGTTAAAAAAGGGAAGTGGAATGCGGCTCATTAGGTTTTCAACACACTGTTTAATACATTCTCAAAAACTTAAGAGCCTGTCTTATCTTATTTGACACGACTGACAAACTTTGGATCCAATCAGTTTTTCACCAGTTAATTACTCCACCTATTTTAATTCACCATGCTAGATACATTGCTTCGAAAATGCTCAGTCTAAAATTTGTGTATTAACGGTTTATTCTGCCTCACAGAAGCTGAAAACACAGTTGTCCAATATGTGTGTGTGGTGTTTGTGCTTGTGCCCATGAGATACAAAAGGCAGCGAGAGAAGCAAAAAGTTGTTTGAATTACAGTAAGTAAAATATGTTTAATCATTCTTGGTATCATTTTTCATTAATTAAATATGAGCTATAATTGCACAGAACCATTATCACTCCCATTACAGAAAAAATTAAATACGCCACCCATTCTGTCGAGTTGGCAACCAGAAGCTGATGGCTGGTTGTCAGCCTGGCAAACCGCTTCTAAAATTTACTCTGGGGCCCTGGAGAGGTTGGCTAAATTTTGTTTTCAGTTGAGCAAAAGCTTGAGAATCTAAGACCCAACAGTATTGAATACACAACACAAAAGCACACCGAGGGCTCATCTCCCAAAACAGGATTATTAAATTAGCAGTTTGAATGCACAGAGTACAAGGCAGAACAGCTCTTTTTACTTCTGTCTGTGGTCATGATTTTACTTTGTTCAAGTAACATGATTATCCTGCTTCTTAAGAAAGGCCCAATGGCACAATGTATTGCAGTCTTAAAAGAAAGATTTACTGCCAACACACTCAAACGCCGTTGATTGCGCAGATAAATATGAAAGCTGCTGGATGTGTAAAACAGACAAGCTAATCTACGGCAAATGTTCCAAGGCTGGCACAATTAAAACACACAAAAAATGTCTGTGGTAAGATATGTATACAGTTTTCATACCCTAATTAAAGGGGCCCTGTAGTGTTTTCTAGTAAACAAACAAAAGTTATGTTAACATTCAGTTACTAACCAAAATGCATTTTATGTATCCTTGAGGTTTAACAAACCCCTCCAATGCATTTCCTTCCACATGAAATGTTTGCTAAGCTGATTTTCTAACTTGTAATCACCTGTAGATCACTGGCTGTACTGTGAACATGTGAATGCACGACACAAACAACACCTCTCACCTCTCAGACATTAAAAATGACCAAAAACCGACAGTTTTCAGCTGATTTGCCACGACCATTGACCTGCTCCAGCAACATGTCGCACACTGGCATCACAACCACCAGCGCAACCAACCAAACGTTGGACTCAGATGGCGGCCTGAACACAGGCTACACCTGAATTATCCCGTGTCTCCTCAAGATGGGACATGGTGAGTCAGTCCGTCCCAAAACAGCCTCATATAACACAGAGTATACACACTGGGGTTCAGCTGTTTACACAAAGTTTACCTGAAACCAGGTGATTGTACTTTTAAGGGAAAGTCTAATATTAATGTTTCATTGAAAATCAACTAGGGTTTGGTTCTGCTGTTAATATTGTTGCAGTTTTTATTTATATTAAATTAAATTTAACGTCTTTCTCATTATCTGGCACAATGACATGAATCCTGCTGTGTGCTTCAATATGTAAGGAAAATATTAAATAAATATATAATAAAATATGAATTTGAATGAATATTATTAACCTTGATCTAATGATGTGATGACCAAATAAGTAGAGCGCAGTGAATAAAATGTACACTGGCTAACTGGAACTTGTTGATTAGGCTGCACTAAGAAAAGATAATATTTAGGATATTACAAAATATTCTAAGTGAAAAATACAGCGAAAAGAACTTTGTGTTTCCCACAAGGTTTTATCTGCACTGCTGACTAATCTTTTTTCATTTTAATTTTTTTTTGTTATTGTGAGCTGTTCCTTACTCATTGTTAGATTATCCCAAATGTTTCCAACAATGTTCAAACCTAGAGAACTCTGTAATTGTAATCCAAGTATCAGCCTTTTTTCACTTGGTCTACCAGAAGGTCATACATTGACTTTTTATCCACATACAGCCTTAAAAATGTGTGATAGATAACTTTAGCTCATGCAGCAAAAGCAGCAGCAGCTGCTCCCCCACAAAGCGATACATCCACTTAATAATCAACACCTGGGTGGACATGTAAATGCTCATGCTCTGTTCTCTCCACATTCAAAAACAAATGTTTTCTACAGTGTTTGCAAATATTCCACCTGCACAAAAATTATCAGGGTGAAAACACATATTGCGCTAAAAATATCAAGCGATGAGTATGAGTGTGAAAAGAATATTTAAACCTCCGACTTAACGTGTAAACAAAGTCTGTAGTCGAGGAATGTGTTGTACTGCAATCACAGTTTCGAGCTTTAAAATATCAAATTAATTGCCATGTTTTATTTTCATGCCAAATACATGAGTGAGTTTGACTCTCTTGCCAGCATCAATTTGACAGAGTGTAGGTGTTAAACTTTCCAAACCGTGAACGTTTCAGACACTAAGCCTATCTAAGCTAACCAACAGCACTGCTAGTGTTATGCGCTGTAGCTTGCTAACCTATATCGTATGTTTGGACTTGAGCTGTCTGCTATGCATAAATCTTCACCCTGCTGCAGGCTGAGAGGTGACAGAGAGGCGGATAGGGACATCCAGTGCAGTATGAAGGATGATGGCAGCCATTCCCCCAGGCCACGGTGATGGCACTACATCGATCCAGCCACTCCGGAGCCTGAAGTGCAGAGCCTTTTGGCTTTGTCAGCACTGTTCAGCTCAGCATTGCTCCAACTCCCCCCCGATCACTGTCAGAAACCCAGGAGAAAAAGCCCAGAGAATAGAAGGAGAAAACGCTGATGTTTCTGGAGCCAGACAGGTGGCGCAGGATAACAGCTAATAACTGCTAACTATTCACTGAGCACTCCTTTATAATTTTCTCGCTGTTTTGAGAAACGGGCAAATGATTATTTACTGTCAGGCAGGGGGAAAAGCAGAAAGACACAGAGGGGTTTTGGAGCTGTTCCTTCTTCATCTACTGCTAAACAGAAGCACCTGTTTGTCCTATTCAACCTGCCAGCTGGTCCTTCAGGAAACTTAATTCTACTAATCCACTCGCATATTTACTCAGGTGGAGGTGTGCTGGCACCAGTGAAGGTATGCACAAACACTGTTGTCTTCAGGTGGCCAGTGTTTGTCTTTTTAGGTGATTCACTATGTACACAAGTTCATATGTTGTTTCATCATCGATCTATCAATCAATCAGACTCGCTGATGGGAATCAATCCAGGCTACAACCCTGGTCTTAAGGATTCCTGTTTCATTGTTACCACCTTTTAAAGCTTCCTTTAGATTGTGGGTCACAGCACAGGTGGGCGGAAAACCTGCAGAATCTAAAAGCACAGACCTTGACACAGAGGAGACCTTGAAGTGCACTGACGGAAAGATTCAATAAAAGACACACAAAGATTAAATCTGCTTAAAACATCACATCTCGGTGTGAGCGTGGGGCATTTTTAATATGGCAAGTCAAGGTTGGTGATAGACATGTGGTATGTGGCTGTGTGCTTGGCTTTTTAGACTGACACCATATTCCAGAAGGTGACATTTGAAATTATTTGGCAACAGTTAAATTGGCTAAATATAAAGCAGAGATTTGCAAACCAGTACATGAATATTACTTTTAGGTTTTTATCCTCAAGCCCACGCTGCTTTTACAATTATTAGCAAACTATATTATATACTGCATTACAATTATTAGTTTGTCCAGATATTTTCTTATATTAGCGACATCAAGGAATCATCTGCCATCAGTCTTTATGTCCCAATCAAATGTTGCAGCACTAAGTCTTGTAGGACTTGTAAATCTGAACTTTCTGCTGTGCACATGGAAAAAAAAGAAAAAAAAAAGCTTTCGTTCACCTCATAACTATTTGTGTGTTCAGCAATAATGGTGCAGTGAAAAACCATTAGGCGCAATTGTTATGTTGGCATGGTTACTGTTTAGGTGGGATAAGCAAATTCCTGCACACACAGGGAAATTTGCAGGCTTGTCAGATGTGGAGCGGCGACAAATATCCATCTCTCCTGTTATGCTTCAACATAATTAACCTGGCTCGTCAGAGGGGGGCTACACTAAGATACTAATTTATTATAGAAAAAAACCTATTATAAAGTCCCTTGAAGTCCCTGATTGTATTGTGTTTTCTTCACAAATTGCCAGTTTTGCCCTGGTTAAAAGTTGTGGATTGCTGACATCTCAAGATGGCTTTTTATTATCTAAGGGTATTTTTTTTATATTTTAGAATCAGTAACAAAAATATTTTAGGAACTTACATATGCACTGATTGATAAGGTGTTAATAAAAGTTACTTTACAGACATCACACTATCAAATAATCAAACAACGTGGCATTTCCATCCATTGTGCTGGAACAAAAATAGAAATTCTGTATAAGTACCTCCTATGAAAAGCTAGCCGGGAAATGTCAAGACGGCTGCCATTAAAGACAGTGACATTTTTATTCCATCTTTAAAAGCTGTGATTCCATCTCTGCCAACAGAGGCCCTAATCTCACTCGCTCCCCAACAGACAGAAGCCAGACAGATTAACTCAATTACTCTTTGACTTGAGTGAATGAAGGAAACAATACATTTCTCATTTAAGTCTAATCCTGTGTGGGAGAAGTGGAGGAGGAATATTGCAGGTGGAGCGAATAAGGCAGAGATGGGGGAGAAGGGCTGAGGCACGTGGGGGCTTGAAAATGAATTCTGAGGCAGCCCCGCATGTTTGCTCATCTTTTTTCATGCTTTCTCTTAACTACAGTCGCAGAGAGGCAGAGTGAGAGAGACAGCGGGTGGGGAGATGGAGAGGAGCGGTGAGGGCAATAGACGGAGAGATAGACATGATGGAGTGACAGACGAGCAGAGAGTCAGGCAAAGTGGATGGGGGGGGGGGGGGGGGGGGGGGGGAGAGAAACGAGAGAGACAGAATGGGGTTTACAGCTCCGGTATGTCAGAGGTAGTTTGCAGGATGAAGCAGCCAAAAAAAATCAACCAATTTCCACAGTGCTGACACACCCGAACTAATACCCTGCACTGGGCATTACAGTCAGCCGCTGCATGAAACACGGTGTGACACATGTGGCCTCTGTATTGTCTGCAGCATCTGTTGCAGGGGCACAGATGGCAATGGCCATCCTCGCCACCGCTTCGCAAAGCTACCGCCTCGTGGGAGATGTGGTCTGTGATGACGTTTTACTGACAGCATGGGCCATCTGTCAACACGTCGCAGCCCGTTTTCAACTTCCTCGTCTCGCCTGTAAACGCGGACTCAGTCACACACATACAAGGGTAGGTCGCGGGGAAAGAGAGGTCGCCGTGTGAAGGATGGATATTTGTATGGTGCGCGTGAAAAGGTCAGGGCCGGGCGCTTGCTGCAGCGGCAACATCAGTGAAACCCTGGAGCGGCAACAACGGTGAAAAACCTGGGATCCTCAACAAAGCTCTGTCAGACTGCAGGAGAGAGCTGTCAGTGGAGACGCCTAAACCTTTACCGCCCTTCCCTCTCCCTCGTGCTCGTTCTCGCCTCACTCTGACTCATTGTGTCAGCTTTTAAAACTCTCTCCATTCTCTCCTGCCTTAAGCTAGACGCAGAGAGCAAAGGGAAGACTGAGCCCATCTTTGGCTGGCTGTAAACAAACAGGAACGCTCTTTGTGCTGTGTGGATCTTCTCTCTCTCCCCTTGTCTGCGTGCCACTTCAAACTTTTCCGTTCCACATACATGCAAGAATGGATTATTTTCCCCCCTTTTCCTCATTTACTGGTCCTCTGGTTATTCGCAGATAAAAATAAATTGAGGGAGGGGGAGATAATGAAGATATGATGAGGACAAAGCAGAGACAGTGATCCAAGAATATTGAAATTGACTTGAGTGGCTCCAACGCTCTCTCTGCTCCCTGGCTCCGAATGGTGATACAGGCTCATGAAAAATTCATCTTTCTACTATCAAAAGAGTCGACGTCTGCATTTTGGCCAGATTGAGAGACAGCCAGCAATGTTTGGACTGTCTGTGGCTTTGGTTTGTATGATGATGTCTGGTTCTCAAAAGACTGACACTTGAGACTCAAAGCTAAAGCAATTATAAAATGTATTAATGGACAAAAGGGGTGAAGGTAAATGAAGAAGAGTGTTCAAGATGTACAGGAAAAAAGTCATCCAGGGACACCACAGATCCAAAATATCCTCGTCATCTTTTTCTTCTTTGTACAGGGAATCAAATGTCATGAACATTAATCTTGTTTAATCTCACAATATAAGATAGTATTGACTATTTACACTCCATACAAATGATTCTGCGCTGTACTACAAGGGGCTTTAGCGGGTTCATGAAAATAATATACACTTCCCTGGTGAGCATGTTATTTACCAGGTTGTTCAGAAATGTAAATTAAATGAGCTACCGGATTCCCACAACAGACTTTTGAATATCCTCAGTTTTTTCTAAACGGTGAAACTGCAGGAATGTAGCTGATGCTTTTTTTGAGACATGTTCACCTTTTCAAATGATGAAAAGCAAAGAAAAGGTCTAACTCTGTGTGAATGCACAAGGACATCTCTATAAACCCACAGAAGAATATGGTCAAATGATAGTTTGTCTGCACTATGAGGGGCCGTTAGGGACATTATTCAGAATTACCATGCATGGACATGTACTTATTCTCTCACATAGGCTACACATATGAAACCAAAGTCATTCACATACTGAAAACCACACATACATACAAATAAAATTCCTTTAGATACACAATTGAAACGTTCTCATTGAAACTACTGAAAAGCTTTCACACATACCAGTAAAATGTGCTCATATACACAGTCAAAATGCTCTCATATAGTATTGTGAAAACATAAACTATTGAAAAGTGTTTGTTATGGAGATTTGCCCAGGAGCCCAGGATGTCTTACACTGAAAATGTTTATTGAAGCTTGGCCAAGGAGAATCAAAGTATTATCAATACACCGTCTGATGCATGATGCCACCACGATTCTGAGGAAACTGCCCTCCGTGGATAGTCTTTAAGCCTTCACAGATAGAGCCATGAATTCTCTTTGCCCATAAATGATCACACTCAATGCATCTACAGTAATGAAATTTGCCTCAATGGTTCGTTATTCTACAACCAAGAAACAGTTACCCATCTGTGTTTAGGGAGTCAGACAGTCATATCCTATGACCTTGGGTGCCACAGCAATGCTGCGCTTCTGTTATCAAAGTGACTCCCGCTTTCCCCAAAACACCACACACTGTTGCCTTCACCATCTCAAGGAGACAGACGGTATGTCTCTCTGCCAAAATGATAGTGCAGCCTTTACTCAGAACTGAAGGCCTATGCTTGAACCTAAATATGGAAAATTCCTTAACAGTGTTCACAGTTACTATTATAAAAAATATTTTCAGAAGGTAATTGAGAAAAGAGAGCCCATGTTATTTGTTCGTTAGCTGCACTGATGTCTGCTCAACAACCTGCAAGTAGCCTATCCAAAGCACATCGATACTTAAAGATATATTGGTGTTGGCAGAGACCATCAGAACCCTGAAACCAACCATTGCAACTGGACAGTCACTGAGCATTGCTCTTCCCATCCAGCCAGTGTGCCGCTGCCAGCTGGAGCTCCAGTCAGGAGAGAATGTGCACCGCGGTATCAAGCACAGCAGTGCTTCAGCATATGGACATAAAAGCATTTCACTTGTATGTGTGTTTGGTTTTCAATATACTATGTGAATGAATTTGGTTTTCAGCTGTGTATATGAGCACACTTTACTTGCATACTGTATGTGAAAGCTTTTCTATAGCTTTCATCAGAGCATTTCAGTTGTATGTAAGTGTATAATTTTTCGGTAGTTTGTGTGAGAGTGTTTCACTTGTGTATGTAAAGCATTTCACTTATATGTATGCATGATTTTCAGTATAGTATGTAAATGTTTGGTTTCATAGGCTATGTGTATGTGAGAGGCAATACATGCATGATAATTATGAATAATGTCCCCAATGGCTCCTCATACTTCACTTAATATTCTACATTTCTGTGTGGTCTGTTATGCTGTGCTGTGTCAGAGTGCAATGGGAATGAGTGGTGTCTGAATGCTAATGAGCACTTTGAAAACTGCATTCAAACACAACTTTTAAACACCTGCTTTTAACCTACATTGAATCAATTCACCAACAATTTTCAGGGTAATAGTTAATGTTTGGAAGGAATTAGATACATCCACTTGTGTGTGTATTGTGCAGCACTGTAACATATAGCTACATACTTTTACTTACTACTAATTTATAGAAAAATAACACTAAGAGGCTACAGCCATGCTAGCAGCTTGCCGTGCTTTGAGCTAAATGCTAAAGGTGGCACGCTAACAATACTTTTGTTTGGTGTGTATAATGCTTACCATGTTAACCATCTTAATTTAGCATGCTAACGGGATATGTACAGTCCAAGCAGTCATGTCAGTTTCTTTAAAAAGTCAGGGCACTAGACCAGATTAATTATTATCCTGTTGAGAAGATGAATGTGTGAAGCAATGTTCATGGCAGTCCATCCAATAATTGTCAAGACATTTCACTAAAAAAAACACTCGTGAAGATGTCAAATACTGGCACTTGAAGAAAAGTCGGGGGATCACCAAAGTCATTAAGATACATCTCCTGGGAACCATCAATGTGAGTTTTCACAGCAATCCATCCAATAGTTGTTTAGACATTTCAGTTTTAAATCCCTAGAGCTGAAAGTGTGGCTAATAAAAAGGTGACCTATTAACCACAGTCACCTCCATCAGTCACTTCCTGTCTCATCTCACAGCTCTTTCATCAACACTGCCACATCTCTTCTGGCCTTACCATAATATTCCTGTGGCAAAATGGTGCAGCCTTTAATGAAGTTTTTCCAAAGTCCTTTCTCAGATATTTTGTTGTAGATTTTATGAAGCGCATGACCAAATCTGAGCCAAGCTTTAACTGCTGGATAGTGCTGCACATGTGTGCAACTAGCAATGGCTGTGTGTTTGACTCAATATTACCTTATACATTTAATAAAAATGGTTAAAATTGTTACATTTTATCATTTATTTTTAGTGTATGAGATGCTCATGGTGCTCGCTGAAATATAAAACGTATTTTAAGTTTTTGAAAATCACATTCATTGGCTGAGAAATTGTTGAATATGCGGTTAAGTTCAATAAACTCCTGGTAGGGTGCCAATTTAAATATGTAAATATCAAGATTACTGCTCACCTAATAAAGGCTTGTTGCAGAGGCTGGGGCTGAGACTTAATGTATAATAACAGGAATAGCATCCACAGACTCTGCACTGCACAGATCTGAGTTTCCGGATGTTTTTGGTATCATTAGGATGGTAATTCAAGACAGCACTGCTCTGCTAATAATAACAAAGGTCAATAAAATATTTATAGCCTTAAATCAGGGATGAATATTAATCAACAAGTAACAAGTTAAGCACATTTACAGAGAATAGCAGTAAGGGAAGAAGTATACTAGCAGTGCCTGGCTGTAAAGAATAATTTAAAGGTGTGAAAGTGAAGGTGAGTTTTCTTGTAAACAAAGTTTCCCTTTCAGTGTTTCTCACCAAAGATATTGTGTTTGCCCTTGAGGCCTAATAAACATGCTGACTGCATTTCCTTCCTCATATACATAACATCTGAGAAGCTGATTTTCACAATATGTTCAATCTTTCATTGTTTACATTAATGCTTGCTTGCTGCAGTCTTCTTCACTGCCTTCTTAGGTGCATTGCTGCGTTTTTCAGTGTTTTTCTCCTCCTGTAGATCTCTAGAATAATCATAGCACTACTATTGGCCAAAAGAAACTCCATAGGGTGCATTTAATGAGATTGGGAGAAAAATGCAGCCACTGCATTGACTGGAATACATTTTTTTGAAAAACTACAGTATGTGAACAGTAGGATGACTGAGAGAAATACAGAGGAAAACACGATGAGAGAAAGGGAGAGTCATATAGCAAGGGAGGGAGAGGCGAACAAATTGAGCGACTGATCATGTATAATTTAAGGACAAGTGACTCTCCCCTGAGACATTGCTGACAGTTAATAGGTCACAGTTATTAACGCAAGAGAGTGAGCCGGTGCTTTACGCCACAGCGTTTTGGAGGCAACAATAAAAGACAGAATGAAAAGCAAGGAGGACATTGGAAGACAGGGAGGATTAAAGAAAAGAGATGTGAAGAGGAGATAAAAAAGAATGAGGAGAGAAAGAAAGGAAAAGGGGAAAGCATGGGAATTAGCGAGGACGCTGGGGAGCTTGTGATCAGATAAAAATAGACAGGGATGAAGAGGCGAGTCATGTTCATGGTGGAATGTGCACTTTAAGACCTAAATAGTTCTCAGAGTGGCTACTAATGTACATCTAATTTTACCTTTAATAACTATACTAATCAGCTTTTCCTCGCATGGGCTTTACAGTTTTTCACAAATGAACAGATTATTAAATATGACTAGACGACTCTTACTATAGGTCACTCTATTCTTCAACGCTGTGTATGATGCACGGCCACGCTAATGTGAGTACTTCAAGTCAAAAAGGGACTGAAACACTAACTCAATGAAGCACTATGCAGACATTTCAGATCTTGAAAGAATGCTTGACAGAATAAAAAGAAAAAGAAAAAGAAATATGTGGTACTTGTTAACATTCCTGCTGTGTTGCTTGCCACTCGTAGAGCTACAGTGTAAGAAGCTGTGAAAGCTGGCTGAAGACTGAATGACACAAACATCAGTTTAGCTTATACATTGAAGAACACAGAAGTCTTCAAAGCTATGAAATATCACATATGGAATCATGTAGTTAAACAAAAAAGAATTCTTCATATTTTAGATTCCTCAATGAAGGCACTTCTTTACCTTGATGATAACGCTGCACACTCTTGGCTTTATGAGGTCGTCATCTGGAATGGTTTTCAATTAACAGGTGTGGTGCCTTGTCAAAGGTTAACTGGTGGAATTTCTAGCCTTTTTAATGCATTTGAGATTAGTTGAGTTGTGTCGATGTAGTGTTGGTATATAAGAAATAGCTCTATTTAGTTATATATAGTAGCAATATAGTAGCAATCCATATTACAGCAAGCAACGCTCCACGAAGTAAAGAGAAATGACAGTCCATCATTACTTCAAGTTATGAAGGTCAATCAACCCGGACTTTTTCAAGAACTTTGAAAGTTTCATCCAGTTCAGTCAAAGCAAAAAAAAAAAACATCAAACGCTGTGATGAAACTGACTCTTACGAGGACCGCCTCAGGAAAGGAAGACCAAGAGTTACCTCTGCTGCAGAGGATACGTTCATTACAGTTAGCAGCCTCAGAAATCGCCAATTAACAGCACCTCAGATTAGAGCCCACATCCAGTCCTACCAGAGTTCAAGTAGCAGTCGCACGTCAACAATCGACTGGAGGACACTGCTTACGTGAATCAGGCCTTCATGGTTGAACTGCTGCAAAGAACCACTGCTGAGGGAGAACAGTAACAAGAGAATTGCTTGGGCTAAGAAACACAAGGAATGAACATTAGAATTTGGTCTGATGAGTCCACAGTAGATTTTTGGTTTCAATGGATGGTATCTGCATGTGTAGGAGGTGTGATACTTTGCTCGTGACACTGTTGGGCATTTATTCAGAATTCAAAGCACGCATAACCAGCATTGCAACAACAACAACACATCATCCCATCTGGTTTGCGCTTACTGAGACAATCATTTGTTGTTCAACAGGACAATGACCCTAAAAACACCTCCAGGCTGTGTAAGGGCTATTCGACCAAGAAGTACAGAGTAATACAGTCTCGCATCAGATGAGCTGGCCTCCACAATCACCCGGCATAAAAGTAATTGAGGGTTTGAGACGAGTTGGAGTGCAGAGTGAAGGAAAAAAAGCAAACAAGTGCTCAGCATTTGTGTTGCAGATGACCTGATGAAGCTGGTTGAGAGAACACTAGGAGTAAAAAAAAGCTATCATCAAAGCAAACAGTGGCTATTTTGAAGAATCTAACATTTAAAACAGCTTTTCTCACTTATTACATAATTCAATCCATTAATTCATAGATTTGATGTCTTCAAAACTGTAAAGTGAGAAGTTGTGTCCAAACCAAACTGTTGACTGGTACTGTATGTAAACACTTATATGAAATCTATTCTATTAATCTGTTATTCTGATTGTTTCAATAATAATAAACATACATTTACTGAATAATAAATAATGAATAAATAATAACACTTTTCATTATTACTAGCATTGTCACGTTTGCCACTTTTCACTTGACATGTATTTGCTTATGCCTAAATAAACATGATAGAAGTGTTTCTTTATCATAGTGTAGGTGTAAAGGTACAGTGATGCTGACACAGGGATTTCTACTACCATTGTGACTACTATGGTGTTTGGTTTTGTTATATATTTTTATGTTTAGACTTGAAACCTTAAAATGTGTAATATGATATGGCAATGCACTAGATGGATTAAGGGTTGCTGGCAAATAACTAGAAGTACTGCAGAGAAAGTAAAAACCAGTAACTCGTCAGAATCAGCTGTAGTATCTTTATATAATATATAGTATATTTATGTAATCTCTTCACACATTTTTTTTTTTTTCAGTTTCATCACATTGACTTAGATATCTTGAAGCTCAAAGTTGCTGAACACTTCATCTTCAATAGGTGCATTTGTTTTTTGTATCTTTTGTTTAAGATGATAGTGGTCTTTTTTTCATAGATGGTGGTGGGTTTAATATAGCGTGCATAAGCGTCCTTTGATGAGTAAAATATATATTCTACATTAAGAACAAACATCTGATCTTTTATTTGCCCTCCAGGAACTATTTAATTTAAGTGCGAAAGTATGTTCATATATGCATGTGTATGCATGCATAAAAGAAATGTATTATAATACAACCCTCACCCTTTTTCATGTCATATAATGGAGTGTACCAAGATCAGAAGAGCAATGGGGGCAGTGCACTTTTTTTAGATGAGCCACGGCCCCTTAAAAAGAGCTTTGCATGTCCCTGACATTCATGCACAAATGCACATTAATCCCATTTTTGTTGACATGTTATAATCATTAATTCATTTTAAAAATCCTGATGTGCTCAGTCAAACATCTTCAGTCAGCCAGATATTGTACTGCTTTCTGGGTCCCTATAGGCTGTCAGACCTCTCAGTAAACAGTGGCCGTCCTGAAAACCCCACTCTAACTCATCAGTGATGGGATTATCAACTGCTGCAGTCTTTGGTTAATCTCTCACTCATCAGAGCAGTATAGGATGCTATAGGTTGTGTGATCCTAGCTGGCGCTCCTGGTGTCTGAGCTGTGTTTGCACCATAGTGTACAGAGTTGAGCTAATCACTTAACAGGTCCACTGAGGGAGTGTGCTCGCTGGGAGCCTGCACTCAACACGGCAGAGTGAGAGCCGAGTGTGTGTGTGTGTGTGTGTGTGTGTGTGTGTGTGTGTGTGTGTGTGAGTGTGAGTGTGTGTGTGTGTGTGTGTGTGTGTGTGTGTGTCGCACTGAGGATGACTGAAGGGTTTTGGCAGAACGAGGTCACTCTGTTCTACCAGGTGAATTTGTGTGGGAGTGGACAAGATAAGGAGTTATGTTTGTGTTTGTGTGTGTGTGTGTGTGTGTGTGTGTGTGTGTGTGTGTGTGTGTGTGTGTGTGTGTGTGTGTGTGTGTGTGTGTGTTTGTGGAGATCTATTTGTGTGGCAAGTGTGTGAATGTGTATATATGACTGCACTGTAAGGCGTGTAGCTTAAAAATGCTTTGCGAAATTGTATTTTCATGAATGCAGCACAGCAACATTCGAAAGCTATGTTTAGTTTTAATGAAAAGAGCAGAAATCCACAAAATCTGCATTAAGTACTGATAATGTGTTAATATGGAATCATCGTCATACTGGACAGTATTTTCCTGCAGGAGATAAACATACTGTGGGTCAAATTTGATCACTCGGCCATTATTTTCTTTACAGTGTGATGTTCAGGCACTGCGTCTGCTAGATCTAGTTTGTTTTCTCCTTCCAGTCTGGCAGGTGCAGCCAGGAGAGCCACTGAGTTGCAGCTGATTAAAGATAAAAGTTTGGGTACAATTTAATCTTATACCAGCTCAGAACTTCCTGAACCCTCCATGGTCTGACAGTGCTTATTTTATCTCCATGACAAGACTATTTAGGCATCTGCTTTTGAGCCCCACAAAGCAAATACTTGCATGTGCATGCTATGAAATATAAATAAGCAGCTAATGTAACCCTCTGTGGGACCCATGCAGGGATGAGATGTGATGTGAACACTGTGCTTCTTAATGAGTGTCTCAGTAGAAGGCTGGTAGATGTCTTCTGTCCCTCTAGCCACCCCAGAGCAGTGCCCTTCTCTCTCAGCATCATTAACTCCTACAGTAATGATGACAAAAACACACACTCATGTAATGAAGTTAAGTGACACTTATATGTATTGAGACTAAAATAAATGTGTAGCTTCACAGTGAGTGAATACAAAAAGTCTTCATTATGAAGTTTACTAGAGAACAACAGAACTAATTCATTTAAATGAGGTATTTTGAGAAAATGTCAGCAGGATTTTTTTAAAGAGTGCTAAACACTGAATACAAGGCAAAATACCAAACGGCACACATTTTGGAAGATGATTTTGTGGTACTTAATCATATTGTTAAGAGTGACTAATTGAGGGGTTGCTTTCATACTACCATACTGTGGCTGGATCTCAGGAGAGCCGCTTTTAGTGTTTGTTTAATCCAGTTCAAGATGTCTTGGAGCCCTGTTTTTATTTGTTGCCCTACAGGGTGCACTTTATTTTCTGCTTCACACAAACGGCCTTTCATTTATCACATCCATGGCTGAAAAGACACCTGTCGCAAAGCTGGCACCAGAGCGAGAGAGTGAGAGAGAGAGAGAAAAAGGAAAGCCTGAGGGAAAACTAATGTTCAGTGTGCTTTGTCCTAAATATTAACCAGCCGCTTCCTGCTCTAAACCTGCTGATGGTAGCCACTTCTGGATAGACGGAGGGGAGGATGCACCCCAATCCTCCACGGACGACAGTGCCCTACTTGTGCAGAGGTGACCCCCGCAGCCCTAACGTTCACCATTGTTATTTATGAGCTTGCAAAGGTGTCCTATTGCAGGGAGACCATGTGCCACCTGTTTTAGCAGCAGGGTTAAAGTACAGCGCAATGTGTTCTGCAAAGGTGAAACCGGAGGTGCTCGAGTGTAGCTGATCTACTGGTAAAATGGGATGGGAGGTTTTAAACTAGGCTGCAAGCTCTCAAGTCAGCAGTCAACAGTTTAACTAAAACTTATTTTGGATTTGACTTATTCAGCTGCTTTGTGGAGCACTCTCTAAAACACTACTGTCAGACTAACTGCGGTGCTGATAATTAACATTAGCAAGCAACAGTATAGATGGGGAGCTGCTTGCTTGCTTGGTTCCCTCTGAAGGTAACAAAATCTGCCTGGAGGCACCTCTAAAGCTCACTAATTTACACATTTAATCCGTACAAAGACTTCAGCGTAAAAACACTCCAGCTATGTATTGATCTTTTCATCCAACTGCTGGCCAGAAAGCCAACAAGAGTATTACCCAAAAATCTCAAACTATTGCTTCAAAGACCAAAAACACAGAGAGAAAAAAAAGCTCCATAACAAGAACTCATAACATAAACCAATGTGTGCATGAAAATGTGTTTAAAAAAGAAAAAGGCTGCCAAGTGTGGTCTTATTTGTTTACTGTAATAAAAATGATGGCTCCGATTTAATGCTGTATACCACGTTCTGATTCAGACATTAGTGTAAGAAACAACATTTGATGGTTTAAGGCCAATTTGCATTTACAGTTTCACAAAATGCTTAGCACACAACAGGGAGCAAAGTGTGTTCACTGTCCTCACAACATTGTTCACCTGCGTGTATAAAAATTAAATTAAAAAAACGGTGCTGTCAGACTTTATGCAGCTCTGGCTTTATAAAACCAGATGGGCTTTAGTGTGGGATTCAGGTGCAGGAAAGAACAGAGATCGTCACAGTGACACCTTGAGAAACCTTTTACTGCTGATTCGTTTATTTTATTTTTGTGAGGGAAGGTTCCCATTTAGCCTAGCAGTCAAGCAGGGAATTAAGGATGTAATCAGAACTGAAGATAGTCATCTGGACTATATTTGTGATTAAATGTAGAGGACATAGGTTAGCAATTTTCTTATTAAGTGCTGTTGTGCTGAATAAGGGCCCTTGGGGTTTATTATCTGTTCTTTAAAATTCATGACATTGAGGAGGACTACCACAAAGACCTACATCAGTCAGTCAGCAGCAGCAGCTCTCAGTCAGTATAGCCAAGGATGCACAAGGGTGGAGTCTATTACTGAGTTTATTATCATGGCAGTTGAGGCAGGAAATATTTTCTCTTTGTTACTCCCCATTTAATGATACTGAAGTGCATTTATTCATGCAGTGTACACATAGTGTAACAAGAAAAATCCAGATGTGCACTATTATACTGTCTCTACATGTAGATGCTACGTGCATGTGTATGAGGACACACACCCACCCACCCACACACACACACACACACACACACACACACACACACACACACACACACACACACACACACACACACACACAAAGGAAGCAGACATGGCCTTTGGACTGAGTGAACTTTATCACCACTTCAAAGCATCAAGGTTGAACAGAGGACTCGGTTTCCTATAATGAAGAGGAGATAGTTAATCTGGCATTAACGCCTGGCTTCCCATGAGAAAACACCATGATTCAGGGAGGTGTGAAGGCGTCTTCAGTATGCGCAGACATACTCTCTCTCTCTTTCTCTCTATCTCTGTCTGACCATCTTTTTTTTCTTTCTTTCTCCATGGTGATACAGACCCACCACAAAGAGCGCTCGAATGAAAGGGGCGTCAAACGGACATCGATTTCTAATAGGGAACTTTCTGGATCAGCATGGGACTGGGCCTAAGTCACGACTGTGCTTCGGTCAAGGACACTGTGTGTGGGAGCATCAACCGCACCTGTCTCTCTCCGCCAGGCACCAAATGAACCGCCACAGCAGGACACAGGGATCAGAGAGCAGTGGGAGTCTTCTTTCATCTCAGGGGGATTAGCGCTCCCATAGGCGAGAAGTATACGTGTGTATGTGCGCAGTGTTAACACTCTAGCAGAAGTATCTACCTTTTAGCCACAGGCAACACACTTCCTGTTTCTGCTGCATGCTGAGGTTTCCCCCAAGGCCACAAATATATGAGGCTCCATAGGCAAGAGAAGGATGAAGGTGAAGACATCCTCCTTGGGCGAGCTTTTTCCTAAAATAAACATGAAACTGTGTTTGTGCACTCTTTCCTCATGTGTAACAGTGACGGTTAAAGGTTGAACTACAACACTGTTGGTTGATTATATTTAAAATATTCAGCGTGTAAAACACTGTTCAAAGCTCCCTGTTATGTTTAAGAGGAATCCCATTTGTATGAAACAGGCGACACAGTGAGGGTAACAAGAAAAATGTTGACATATGGTGGAGAGTGCCATCCGTGGTAATTCTAGTGCAGGCATTAAACATGCATGGAAACAGTGAAAGCTTCAGTGGACTGTATCCACTCAGTTCTATTGAAGTGACAGTGCCATTGGGGAAAAGGTGGGGCAAAGAGCAAAACCATCTGGGAAACAGAATTGCGTGACAATTTATGGGATGCTGGATCATCAGCCACTTCACACTAAGCAACACCTTTAGCGCTGTTCCTGCACACGAGCTCGTAGCAGAGGAAAGAGAATATAGCTGCTACACGGATACTTCTTATCCTGTCCCTCGATCTTGATCTTTTTACTCTTCACACATACATTATGTCCAGACACTTGCGTACACAGCCCTTCCTTAATTTCTGCCACACAGCCAGACACTGATGGCAACTCTTCACACACTGTCAAGAGAGTGTCTATGTGTCTCACCTTGTGCAGCCTTTCTCCTTTATTGATGTCACTACTAAGAATAAAAATGACTCCTGCTGCGCTCTGTGTCCTGGATACCAGGAACAGCCACTCAGCTCGAACTCTTCAAAGCCGGCTGTCTGCACACATTGAGGTACTTAGTCTCACCATGGAGGCAATTTCGCAAGATTTATGTTCGGTTACAGCAGTCCAAATGTGAATACATCATATGATATTGCCCATTTACTGAATAAAAATTGGACAGCTCGTACTTGGTCTTATGTGAATGAGTGATTCTCTTAGTTTTGATGACACAGGTGTTTTCTAATTGTCCCTGTTTTATATATATCACTGACTATGAATATGACACAATATTCACAACGGCCTACCTCTCCAGTTACGCCAGCGTCCAATTTTAGACAGTTAAACATCACGGCCCACCCAACAGACCTCCTCTCCAAACCATTTTCCTTTTAAAAACAGACCTGGCCCTACCACTGCTGAATGCCCTGGCACGGCCATCCACCTGCAATATGCCCACTATGCCAGCCTATGCCTGGACACCAGATTCTGGGCAGCGAGCAGCGGGCAGCTCATAAATGAGTAATGGCAGTCACATTAACATTTGGTGGTAGGGCAGGCTAAGGGCAAGAAGGAGGGGCACCCAGGGGCTGCAGGCGCTCCCTCTGTCTTATAAAACAGTAGCTGATTAATGTTTGATTCTAGCTGGCCTCATTCTTCCACCAGCACTGTGCAGAGCTAATCTGCAGACTGGCTGAGTGTGAGAGTGATGGAGCTCTAATGGTGAGGTAGAGAAAAACAGTTTGTACAGGTGCTGTTTGGAAAGGTTGAGCCAGCAGCACACTGTCTTTCCTCTGCTTGTATAATGAAAAATATCACGGTGCAGAACAGTTGAATCAATTCAAAATGAACTGGGGCATTGATAGGATGAGGCACAGAGACGATGAGAAACGATGAGAACAGGACTACAACAGGGTCACTTTGGGTGAGTCTAATCTTCAGAGAAAAACAACTTTCAAAACTTAAAGGTGATGACTTTCTATCTATTTTTTCTTGATTATGTACTCTTTAAAAAATGTCTGCACATTATGTGACAGGGATGTTTAAACAAAGAGTCTAAAGTCACAGTGAGGCTGTACTGTAGACACAGCTGTGCTTTGAGTTAAGCTTCCTAACATTTGCTACTTAAAATAAACAAAAATGGATTCTTAACACACGAGCTAGCACCATGAGCTTTGGGATTCATCCTTTGTGCACCATGAATATCAGTCAGTATAAAATTTTAAAGAAATTCATTCAGTTATTGTCGAATTTCAGCCTGGATGAAACAGGTGGACTGACACTGTAACCGTAACCCTGGTCACACCGCTAGCTTGGGTACAAAAAACAACACTAAAAAAAAATAATGAATGAATTAATTAATATCAATATACTGTAATGCGATGCAGCATCAACACACTCTGTAGTTTGAGTTTGACTGAAGTTAGCACAATGGTTATGACCTCTAACTGGTTGGTGCATGTCTGAAGTACCAGGCTATCAGGTCCAGCTGCTTTCCTATAGCACTGAGGAACTTTTCAAGCAGCACCAAGCTGCTGTGTCCATGCATCCATCTTAAACATAATCTTACATATAATATAGTAAACGTAGATGTAGAGGCATATAGCAGATAAGTGGGAAAATAAAAGTACAACCTACTACTTTTCATCAAAAGAACTGCATACTGTATGAAACATCTAGTGAATAAATAACTCCGCACACAGTCCTATCCTTTGCAATTCAATTCAAAATTGACAACAGTGAATCACGCAGATCCACAGCAACAGAACTTTACCTTTCATTCTTTTATTCATAAAATGTCAACGGTCGTATGCTGCTCCGCGTGTCTGACTCACAGGTGGATGGTGAATGTGTTGTTTTGGATGATGAGGGAGAAAATTGTAACAGCAAAGTGGTTCTGACAAGTTGCGTGACTGGGGAGCAGAGGAAATTAGAATTTGTCATAGGTGAGAAATACGCCTCTTCGTACTTCACAGAAAAAACACTCATTTCATTTTCCTTTTTCCAGGGAGAATACTTTACAGTGTTTCACATTTCTCCCTCTGTTTCCATAAAAATGAGTGGTTGCATTACATTGTAGTCCTGGAGCTATTTCAGTGTCTAATCCCTCAAGATTAAAAAAGGAACATCCTGTGTTGCCGGCTTTACTACTATAACAAAAGGGAATTTACTTACATAAACATTCAGTACTGACTCTCATAGCCAGAGCATGATACATTTAGAAACTAAACATCTCCAGTGTACTTTCTTGGGTGGAGGTACATTTCACATTTTTTTAAGTTCAAATTTTCACCACAATTAAGTTGAATTTTCCTTCTTTTTTTTTCTGGAAAAGTTTTTACACCTTATAACTGTTCATGTTAACAAAACAACTAGACCAAACATAACTATGGCAATATCATCAATGAATTCTTCAGCAAATAGTGCTATTTGCTTTCAAGTGGAGATGAGCAATAATTACACAACAGTGTTATGTTGTTAATGGAAAAAGGCCCAGTGAGACTGGCTGTGCTCTACATACCAAATTTGCCGCTAAATGGGAAAAAATTCTGTGCCGCAGTGAAGAAGTCAGAGAGAGTTTAAACGATATTAATGTGTCAAGTTAGGGTCGATTAAAGTAATTTGGTAACATAGAGGGAAGTGCAGTGAGAATAAACGTCAAGGGAAACAGGAACTCAGCAGGTTCTGTCAGCTGGGATGTTGACATATGCCGCAGGAAGTCAGCTCCAGCAGTAATCTTATAGAAATGACAGATTAGTGCTTATAACATAAAATGTCTGGAATGCATACACACGTACGCACCCATCCACCCACATTAACACACACACACACACATAGATGCATGCAAACATGTACGCTCATTTGCACACACACACACACACAACACTGCATTCAGTGCATCCTCAGAGTAGCAAAGTAATCTGCGTGTGTAAGGAACACTGAGACGTAGGGTTGATTGACAGGCAAATCGTTGCTGCTGAAATACCCATTTGACAGAGAAAAGCACCAAAAGCATGAGTTAAAAGCCAGCCACAGAAATCGCCTCAAAATACTTCACATGAAAGCAAACTTGAGTATTTTGTGCGTCTTTGAGAACCCTCTGAGGTGAAACGCGTGGAAAATATCAGGCCCCCCCCCCCCAAAAAAAAATGAAGAAACGTAATGCTCTTTGTGCAAACCCGGGGTGTCAATCACAAGCACTCCTCTTTGAGGGCCAGGCCTCATGCGAATGTCAGCTCAGTAGTACATTATAATTCCACCCCAGATCTTGAAGAATGACACAGTTCGGAAGCTGCACTTGGCTCCACCGCGCAGCTCTGCCACAGAGGGGAAAAGGGGATAATAAAAACTGCTTGCCTTTTTGTTCAAGAGACATTGTAATTTAACTGGTGGTAGCAGGCAGCAGCAATTGGTTTTAATAATGGTCTCTACACTCTAATTTGTGTAGGGATTTGCCTGGGCCAGCCTTGTCTCAGAGGCCCTTAATGCTACTGTGCCATGCGGCCTTGTAGCTGAGAAAAAGGGAGGACGTGTCTGAAAATACTGAGCAGAGGAGAGCAGGAGAGATATACAGTAAAAAAAAAAAAAAAAAAGAGTTGGAAGGAGAGCTGGGGAGGAGAAAGTCTCCCACAGTGGGAGAGGATGAGTAAAGGGAGAGGTACTAATGCGTGCTTTGCCATTTCTTATTACTCATAATGTCATATAATGTAGGTGTAATTAACCCGAGGAAATGTGGCTCCATTAGTCCCAGTCCAGGTGTTAAAATGAAGTGTGAACTAATTGGTCAAGTATACACCATGACTGAAATAATAATGCCAAATTAAGATGGGAGAAGGTGCCTAAGAACAGATAGAAATCACTGCAAATTATCTTTTTTCATTATGGATTCATCTAACAATTATTTTCTTGATTGATAATTTAATCATTTTGTCTATAAATATCAGAAAGTTCCCATTATATTTTTTAAAGGCCATGATGATGTGTTCAAATGTTATTTTGTCAGCCTAATCCCAAAGATTTTCAGTTTACTATCATGTATGATACATGAAAGTTTCAAATCCTGACTTTTAAGAAGTTGCACCCAGCTAATGTTTGGAAATGTTTATTTAAAAAGATCACTAAAATCATTTCTGAATCATTTTCTGTCATTGATTAACTGACTAATCGTTGCAGCTCTAGTCGGCAGCATATGCTCTTTCAGCCGAAACAGGCAGGACTGTAGGAGGAGATGCCCGCATGTAATGTAGAAACACACGACACGGTAAAGTGGCGTGACCCTGAACAGATACTTGCATTGTGTGCGCTCTCTATTTCTTCGCTTGTATGCTCTGAACCTCGGCACAAAGCCTTAGACGCCATTGATTCCAGAAACTTCCCTGTCTGCTTTCATCTGCATCACAAAAGAGGCTTTTTTCTCTCTAAAAATACTGATCAAGCTTTATCTTTCTGAAACATGTAATCCAGTGGGGGAAAGCCGGACTTGTAGCCATTAGGCGCTGTCCTCTTGTGCCTTGACTCTGTGCTGTCTCAGCCTTTGTAGGGAAAGGCCGGAGCAAAGCTTGTTTCCATTGAGCTGGGAGAGCTGGTCAAAGCCTTGAGATCAAGCAGCTTCCAGAACTTTTTTTTTCAATAGCTTTGGAGGATGGTTGCAAAAATTCTCAACAGAAAAAAAAAGATCTTATGTTTCCCCTTGTCTCACGCAGGTTTTACAACATTTTTGAGAAAAAGTTTGAACATTTGGAAATGGTAAGTCTTAAATTGGGTAGGGTAAAAAAAAAAAAAAAAAAAGGAGCTCCTCGCTGGAGATGGGCTGCCATTTTTATGCTTGTTTGTTTCCTTCTTCCCTGCTATCTCTCTTTGCACATAACTTTTGCACAAACCATCTGCCATACAGGTCCTGTGCGACTTTACTTCAAGAGCTCTTAGTGGTTGTCTTCATCAGCTCAAGATCTGCTGCAGAAAAACAGCTTTAATTGGTACTGAGGGGGAAGAGAAGCAGAAGGGGCCACACGCTTCACCACATTTTAGAGAAAAACGTGTGTGAATGATCAAGAATTGCAGCATCTTTTTGGCAGACGCATTTAATGCATCAACTCACTGTTGTGGTTTTTTTTTCAACATAATCCCCTTTGTAAAATCAAACATTAAAATTAAAAGGATACTCAAAGTATTAAGTAAAGCACTCTTCAAATGAACATATGTTCACATTAGCAACATTAAGGCAATTCCAGCCATTGCTCTCCAGATCCACGCAGGTAAATCAACTTGTCTGGCTAAAATTGCCAACTGTAATATTTCACATTGGCCTGTCAATATCCCTGAGGCCTGAATTTGCCCTACTAAGCACTGAGCTAGAAAAAGATTGAAACAGCAAATGTCAGAACAGTGTGGAGCTGCTTTCAGGATCTTGCGTTACACGGGGAAGGAAGGAAACCTCACAGAGTGCAGCCAGCAGTGCAGTCCGATCCATTCCAGCAGGCAATTACGCTGTTTCACCAGGGCCACTAACTTCACTACAATTAGGCTGACAGAAATGGCCTCTCTGACACATTAGAAGAAACCAGGGATGTTTTCTTCCCCCCCTTCTCTTCTCTTTGCGCTGTCAGGGTTCTTCGCCGCTTGTGTTGTTTCAGAAGAGCTTTGAGACATTAGCTTCTGTTGTTGCTCTAGCTTTGGAGACATTTCGCAGCCCATTAGCTGCTCTTTCAGCCCCAACCGCTACTCAAAAGCAGGGGAGAAAGAGGGAGGGGTGGGGGAGACACAGACAGACTGAGGGAGAGACTGTACACAAAGCACTTCTGTAGGTGTATCTGGTTCAGAGTAAGTGATTTCAGATGCGGACAATTAGATAATATAAGTTAAATATAATCTATTGTGAAGATATTTAAGTGTTAAAGGAATATTTATTAGGGGTCGACAGATGTTTTTTCAGGGCAAATACTGATAATTACTAATCAAGGAGACTGATATTAAGAACTGATATATTATTGCAGTAAAAATAAAAATGTTATTGTCAAAATTTAGAACGCAAGCTTTTAATGCACAGTTATGTTTCATTTATTACAGCATAACAGCTTTAGAAAGCCTTTAGCTTATACATTAAAGATTAAACCAAAGGTTCCCTGTTGGCTTGTAGCCCCTTACAAATTCTGTGTTTGTTTGTTGTTCCGCCAAAGAGAAATAAATTTAACTGTTTAAGGTCCAAAGAGGTTAAATTCTACAATATGTCACAAAAAATGAATAAAGAAAAATTCTGAAAAATGAATACATATTCCGTTTTTCAGAATTATGTTTTTTCTTCTTTCCGACTCAATCTGTCATCTCAGCACCCCTCAAGTTTATCTCATGACCCTCACCAACGGTTCAGACTGGCTCCACCTCCAGCAGCTACAACAATGAAATGCTGCTTATGCATAGACTTATCAGTATTAATAATGTACTTTGTTAAACTTATTTAACAGGTCAGTCACAGCCCCATTTTCTGCAAAACGAGTACTTTGAGTACTTAGCCGGTATAACTTCTGCACTCTTACATTCTGGTATTGAAACTTTTACGTAAAGGATCTGAGTACTTCTTCCACCACAGTTTAAATGTTATATATTAACAACATGTGAATGTAGGGAACCTGTCATTCAAAACATGGCTACTTCTTTACTAATGATTAGCTGATTATGTACAATAGAAATGTCTATTCAACTCTGACAACAGTACTATGCCACCCATGTATGGATTAACATGGATCTTTGATGCAGATCCATTGTGTCTAAAGTCTCTAACAACAATCCTAACAAACAGTTGTCAGAGACAGCTTAAGGACACACTTCAATAATGTTACCAGTAGTTGTGAGTTCAGAGTGATTAACTGGTGAGAAATAATGTTATACCCTATCAATGTTTTGCTGTACTCAGCTGGCTAAAGACTCAACAAGACTCAACATTTGCTTAACTTATTTTATGTCACTGAAACAAATTGCATTATTTGGGCATTTGCGCAGTGTAACTAGGAAGCTGGGCATGATTGTTATCATAGAAATAGATCATAAGATTGTGGTGTTTTTAAAACTTCAGCGTAGATTATTGTGATGTTTATTGTAACTTTGCCAATAATGTGCTACCTCACCTTCTACACACAACTATGCTTGCTAATCTGAGCTGCTCATGATGTGTACCCAAGCAGATAGCGCTGAGGGCGGAGCATCGATTGACACCACAGAGTGGTGACTACAGACAGAGGGAGGAGGCTGCACCAGAGTCAAATTAGTGCATATTGGCAATCGGATAAAAAACAAACAAACATTGAGATAATGGTAAAAATGCTGAATATCGGATCCAATGATGAGCCAGGCGGATGATCAGTCAACTCCTTATATATTATATATATTTTTATATTTCTTTTTCTAAAATGAGATTGCTGACATGGAGGGACATGCAGGGGGAGGTAGAGTTGTTTATTTGACCATAAAAAGACATTCATGTAGTACATCAGATACCTAACTGTCTCAATATAATCACTGTTGCCTTCAGCCAAGTGATCAGAAGTGAATGCCGATGGTCAGGATATTGTCGCCTAATCAGCAGTACATGCACCGTGTGGTTTATAGTTTGCTGATGTGCAGTGCGGTTTGGCCGAGACGGAGTTAAGGTGGTTTCAAGCACACTTGATGGGGTTGAACAATTTGCACGGCTGGCAGAAAAACCATAATCAATCCAGAGATTATAGATAAGGGCACTAAAACCAGCCAAGCACAGCGTTTTCTCTTATCGCAATTACACCTTGCCCTCCTGCCTCAGGTACAGCCAATTAAGCTGGGAGAGGATGCGCCAGCAGCCACTTCACATTGAGAAGACCTATCAGACAACTCCAAACACACCCCATCACTGCAGAAGGGGCGGAGAGGAGCTTGTTAAGCACTGGAAGACACATGGAGAAAGCACAAGTGTGCACTGTTGTATGTTTATGTCAGTCAAAAAAACACACATGCACGTATTTTATTATGACAACAGTTATTGAATGGCGTGAATGATGAACGCTCTGGTGAGTGATAAGCAGTCTACTGGATGGCTGCCTGCTGGCTGCGTTTCATACACGGACCAAGGGCACACAGACCTTGCCCTAACACAGCCTCCCTCTCACTCTCTCATCTGCTTTTTAATCCATTCATTACTTCCCTCTTCTTTTTCTGCCTTTCACTGTGGAATATCACTCACGTTATGTGACTACTCAGCAGTACAGAAAAGGAAAGTAGGTGTGGGACAGGAGGCAACTCATGCGTGTGTTTTAATGTGAAAGCAGCAGGGCGGTTAAGAAAGGCAGTGATGAGGTCAAAATCAAGGATAACATTTAGAATGAATACAAATCTTTACCTATTGTGTCTTTCTATTCCCTCCTTATTGTTCAAAACTAACACTCAGAAAAGAGTGCCATACTGTTGCTAGGTCGGCGATGAAAAATTGATCAAACAAAGTTCTCTGTGCCGCGCATCACCGCTGTGTTAAGTTAACCAGGCACACAAACACAAACCTCACGGGCTTGATCTGAACCACAACTTTACACTTCTCTACCCTCTCACCACTTTGAGGTTTCAAAGCCCAGACGCACAGCATGTGGTGTTTAGTCTACACTGTGTGATTCCACCACACCCATTTAGCTCGACAATTTCACCCCGTAGCACCATCCTTGGCGGGGCGGAGAGAGCGAGTTAAGCGAGATCGCTTCTTGTCTCAGCGCCACGCCGGAACTCGACATGTACAGCGGGAGAAGAACATGAAGCCGTGTGACAGAAGAAGAGAGGCTGACACAGGTGGTCTCGCTTTGCTTACAGGGCAGACCAGATGTCCGGCCTGAGTATGCGCACACACACACACACACACACAAACACACGCACATATACACACACATGCAGACATGCAAAATAAGACATAAACAAAGCTGGCACATTGCATCTTTCTACCTGCTTGATGAAATAATTAAATTTCTCCTTTGAGCACAGGAAGCCATTAATAACAGCAAGACAGAAGGGAGTCAAAAACAAATTCAAATGAAAAGAGGCCGCCACAGTGGGGGAATCCATCTACTCTCTATTTAGACTACATGGAGATGCGTTCCACTAATGATGGAATGAGACAAAGTGAAAAAGATACTCCTTATTGGCTTCTTATTAAATACTACTGGAGTCAAAAGGGGGTAAATTGACTAAGTAGGTCGACGCAAAAATGCATGTGGGGAAAATATGCTAAATTCAAATTCTGATTGGCCACATGGGTCTGTGGATGCTGCTTCCATAATTGCCATTGCTTGATGTTTTTGTCCTCGTTTCAACATTTGCCGTGACATGCAATGTGCTGGAGAGGAAAATAACTTCCTGGTGATGCAAATGATGTTTGTGGCTCGGCGCTTCCCCACCGAGACCACCATCTGAGAATGGTTCCTTCCACATCAGCCAATCGGCACTAGCTGGCACAGTCTAGACAGATGGCTCGAAATCAAGCTAGTGTGCGGCTTCAGTACTTACCACGTTCGCTGGACAGGGTGGTGTCTGTCACCGGGGGCGAAAGAGAGGGAAAGGGGGCACGGGGAGAGGAGAAGGAGAGAGAAGATGATGATTAGAACATAATAGGTTTCAGTAAAAGTGGCGCTGCGATACTAAAGTCACCATTAAACAAGAGAACAAAACAGATCAATGAGGATGATTAATGGAAAGTCAGGCAATAGCTGGACAGTGACATATAAAGAACGCAGGGATGCTATTGGACTAAATTTGCTGTCACAACTGCGTAATGGCTCACATTTGTCTCTGTCTATTATCCAGGCAGCACCATTTAACCAGAATACAGTTTGTTTTCTCTGTTATACTTCTTGTCATTGCCTCAAGCAGTGGGATTCATCATTATCTTCAAAAGCTTGTAGTGATGTCTATATTGCTCTTGTGCTCACTCATTGAAACACAGGAGAATTGCGGGATATTGCTCATGCACATTGCACACAGTTATGTACAATCGTCGTGGGCGATATTTATTCAGACCTTGGCACCACAGCTGCGTGACAGAGAGAGTGGAGAGGCAGCCAGTGGAGGTTCTTGATGTCTTTCTCCTGGTTGCCTGCCCTTCACATGTCCTCCAGCATAGTTGCTTCGTGAGATTTGATCAGAAGTAATCTCCATGGCTCGCTTTTTTTTTGGTGTGTGTGTGCATTTATTGCTCTCATTTTTTTAATCTGGAAAGCCTTATAGACTGTAACTTTTTTTTTAAAACACCAGCTCTGATCAGACACACTTGGTTTCTAAACTTTAAGTTTGAGGACATTAGAATTCCCAGACCTGTGATTTAAAAAAAAGTTTGAATAAAAATGTTAGGTAATGGCTCTCTGTTGGTTCCAGACATGCAATTTCATATTAGTAAGTTGCTCTTTGCTTACTTGCAAAAGTTAGCAAGAAAAATTAAAGTTGTGGTGTGGCAGTGGACTCTTACTGGGGATATTTACTGTCGCAATTACTGTAAGGGGAAAAAACTTTTGCGATAACCCTATTTTTTAATTTAGCAGTATATTTACTAAGACTATAAATTTAAATGAGATCAGCAACGGTTAGTCTGGTTTTGTAGTCTGCTCAGGGCTGTTTTGTTGTGCATGTCTGAAAAGGAAAGGAGCAACAAAAGTGTTTTCTGCTGTTGAACTCTAATAAGTGATTGAAGAGAAGACAGCTGGAACTGCAAGCGTTATACTGAGAAGAACGCTTTGTGAGAGAAAATATTGGTTAAATATCAGCTCAACAAGGTCAGTGATTGAAGGGGTTATGAAAAATCTGTGGGTGATTTTTGGTATACCTCCTTTGACAAGATTGTTTTTGTATAGATAATACAACAGTTAATCACTCGCTATGAGACATTCAATGCCTTAGTTAATACCTCTCTAGTTTTGCTTTAATTCCAAGCACAGGAGTGATTTCAGTCTGTTGTCAGATGATGTTTATAAGATGATGTTTTCTCACACATGGCAACCTTTAAATACTGGTGTGTGCAGGTTTTTTATCTGACATAACGCCAACATACCAAATTAACCCTGACATTTATTTTAAGCCTAAAGCAGCCATTTAGGATGGAGTTGTGCTAACCAACATTTTCCTCCTCCAGTCTGCCTCTGTCAGTTTGTTGTGTCCCTTTTTTTTGTTGCTTGAAATCTTGAGATAATGTAGAGCTTTAAAAGTGACGTCATGGTCAACTTTCATCCAAATATACATAGTCAGAAGACTGAGTTACACTCTTAGAGAGACTGGTATGAAGTCCTATAACTGTAAGAGATTGTAAGCTTGTCCTTCTGTTGAGTTAAGTGGATCAGTGCCTTCTAAATTAAAATTTAAATATGAAATGCATACCATATTTGAATGAAGGGCTTTTTTAATTTGTTTAAGTCACGCAGGCTTCTCTTCAGACACTCTTTAGTCTTCAGTACGTATGTTTAGTTTCTTGGTTTTCTGTGAGCTTGCGGTACAAACTTGCAGAATCGATGACAGCTTTTGGCCTCTTTGGCTGTAGATGTTATGATCAAAATGCATGAATGCCAATGAGTCACACTTTTTTTTTTCTGCTCATGTCTCACCACGAATCCATTGAAGTTCATCGTAAAATCTTTGCAACTTTTTGACTTGTTTACAAAAAGCGCACACATCACTATCTAAATGAGAGTTTTCTTGTAGACAGCAAGACTGTCTCCATTCCCCCTCTCCATGTATAAAAGCACCCCACTCTATCCCAACAGAACTTCGCTCCGCACATGTTCAATTATTCATCTCCCTCTGTCAAGAATTCAGCCTTGCTAGCACTTGCCAGTATCCCCCACAAATTGGCAGGCAGGCTCATATTTGGCATATGGTGCAGAGCAGTGCTGCTTTTCCTCCTCTCTTCAGTTGGCCTGCTAGCGTTCCTGAGGGGCACAGTAACACAATTTGGTATGCACACACGCACACACGCACACGCACACGCACACACATACAAACATACTTACACACACCAATGATGCACCATGTCTATCAGTTTTGTAAGTGAGACCCCCCCATTGAGTTGCTGGGCATTCATCCACAACCTCTGTGCAACAGGTTTCAAGATTTCCAACAACAACACTGTACATGCTGGAACAGCCAAATCAGCAACAGCTACGCTACTCACAATACTGGAAGCAGACATCTAAAATCGCTCAACAGTCAAGAATATCTGACTATCAATTAACACCAATAACAGCTCTGCACACCAGCACAGGGGCTTTGAGGTAATCTGCCTGATCAGACCTCTTTTCAGGTTGAAGTTAGATGGAGATACCACCAAACTAATCCAAAAGAAATCAAATAAATCATATAGGTGGAACATTTTCCCAACCCTAAAAAGGTGCAAAACAATAGAGTCAAGTCCCATCCGGCAGAATAACCACTCAGTGTTGTTCATATAGGCATTTTTCACTGAGGACATTTTGAAAGCTCGCAGTTAGAATAGGTGTAAATAATTACATTAAATATGGTTGAGTTGCATTTAGCTGCTTCAGTTTCAGTATTCTGATAGTGTTCATGCTCACTCAGTGTCACACGGTCATTGTCATGGCTTAATAACACTTGTGCTTTTCCTGCAATGACAAGTACCCGCTGTGAAAAAGCAGATATTTGCATTGTACGTGTAAGATCTCACTAGTATAAATGCGGCCTGCTCAGAAATGGGCTAATTTACATGACTGATAGTACACTGCTCCTTCTGAAACCAAGAATTTCCATCATAATGACAACACATGACATATGGTTATTATGTTATAATATAAATATAGATAGATATTACATAGATTATAGCATACAAACCTAATGAGGCTGTAGAAACACTCACAGATCACAGTAGTAAGCTAAAAACTGCAGAGCAACACTAAAACAAGAGTGGAGTTACTCCAAAAAAGGACAGAGGATTGTTGTGGTTGTTAAGCTTTTACCTTGAACATTAAAACTATCATCAGGAGCAGGTAGAGGAACCAGGAAACAACTGATAAATGACAGGTGTGCCAGCCCATTTCGAAGTTGCATCAATTATACTGATGATGTCACAGGTCTGCACTGTTTGTAAGATTTAACACATGTGCCAGAAATTTTTTTAACAGAATAAATGTTATTTGCTGAATTCTAGTGCCTTTTAACAGGTGGTTTGTTACTTTTATCTGATAATACTTGCATGAGAAAAATTATGCTGTTAGCATTTTGTAATTTCATCCAGAGAAAGTGTTTGGTCCCAGATCACATATTTGAAGATATTAAAAAGCTACGAGTACAGAAATTGATTGGATGATTAATTCAGAGCCATCTTAATAATAACCACTCATAGTTTATTTAAAACTGAGGATCTCTTCATGCCTGTATTCAATTGCAATTTCGGTTAATTTGTTATCAGATGAATGAGTAAAGTGGAGAGGACGACTGTGGTCACATTCATCTTCCAATCATTTCTACTACTGTGAAGAATCACCAGGACCTGAGGCCTGATTATTATGTTGTTGGGCAGTTATTTTGGTGGCCTTGTTTACACACACATTTGTTTTACACACATAACACTGCTATTGAGAAGCATGCCACTTAAATATTTAGGGCAGCGTGTCATTACAAAAGGCATCAATATAACAACCATCTGCCCCCTTTCATGAAAAGCAATAGCCTTGAAATCATAAGTGACATAAGTCTGAGGAGTGGGTGTGAGCAAATCAATCAACTTAACTGGATCACATCATAATAGCTTTGTGGCCTCTGGGGCTAAAAATACACATTTCAAACAGTTCAAATTGCGAATAACTTAAAATCCAACACATAAAATGCAAAAATCTCATGAAATATTGAAATGAATGTGACACAATGACTCTACTGTCACACAGAATGACACTCAGGGCTGAAAAAAATAGAGAAAAAACAACATATTTGGAGAAGCTGCTGAAATGTCGGCACTACAAAAACCCAAATGTTCAGTCTGACTTATTGCTTACGACCTTCTACTCTCCTTGTTGCATCTGTTTAGTGGTAGACTAAGAGTATGCCTTGTGTATGTAATTGTGCACTAGCATTAGCCATTTTCACAATCTGAAACATGTGCTTTTAAAAAATAATCTGACAGCTGGCTGTTATACTCCCAGGAAGCAGAAAAAAGCCTGTATGTGTTTGTTCCACCATCCATGAATACATGTGTATGAATACATGAGTGAAACACACTGTTATTCTGCGGTTAGCTAAAAGATACACACTGTAGAAACTTAGTAAGAGTATGTATAGTATGACATAGAGATGCCACAGCAGGTTTACTCTTCATGTCCTTTTACAAGTTGCTCAGGTGTTGCACATTGAGAGATGAACAAGTACCATCAAAATGCTTTAATTCTTTTATCCAGCAATATATTTTAAGTATAGTTAACTAGAAAATGCGAGAAAGCACTGACGCAGGTATGTAAGCCTGACGCTACGCTGCTTGTTTCATCCTTGCTCTCCGATGAATAAATGACATTTTCAGACGTACATCTTGCATTCTTGTGTGCATCAGTTTTTCCTGTTAAATTCATCCGCAAAAAATGTGAACAGGTTCTTTACAAAGCCGAGTACAGCTGTGAAAAGAATTAGTCAAAAACAAGTAATAATGCAGAATCCCACACATTTTAAACTCACCCAAAAGGTCATGGTTAGTCATTTCCTTCATCAAAGGCATGAAGAAAACATTTGGAGCTCTCACAAAGCACCAAATTACATCCGAATTGTCTGTGTGCTAACCTTTCTTTCAATTCATGTACGGATCTAATTAATCTAATTAATCCGGGAAAAAATCTTCAGTAACTTAGTTCTTATTTTCTCAAAGTATATGGGAGTGTAAATGACTTTCACAAGCACACGCTGAAAGGCAGCCAAAAATGTTCGAAAACATCCTAACAACGTGTTAAATCACACGCGTGCCGCCACCTGTCATGTGATTGAGCGTGGATTGATGTGAGCACGTCTGTTTGTATGCAGATGAATCCTTATGCCAAATCTTCTTGTTGCCCTTGTGATGACTAATAACCAGAGAGTATTTTCAGTTAATAAATAATACATTTAACAGTCTAATCAAATTGAACAAATGAGTATGTCTAGAAAACTATTAATCAGAGAGCAAACATGTATTTACAAATATAACACTGGCAAAAACAATCAATTATTCATAAAGTGAATGCTGGGTAAGTGGGCTTCTTCCCGGGTGAGATGCTGCCATAATTGGAGTGGGACTACAGGAGTTCCGGCTGGTGTGTGTGTGTGTGAATGTGTGTGTGTGTGTGTGTGTGTGTGTGTGTGTGTGTGTGCGTGTGTGTGTGTGTGTGTGTGCGTGTGTGTTGCGGAGACACGCACAAACACTTCTCCCCATGCGCCAAACTTCCCCCAAACACGACAAGAGCAGGCAGAGTCGGCTCATTACTGCCTAATGAGTTGTCTGATTAGTGCCGAATATAAAAGCCTTATTGTCAAGCGCTGTATGTTTATTTTGATTAATTATTGTACTAAAGTGACAGAATGGAAGCACAATGACATGGAGCATTAACGTTTTGTGGTAATAGGGCCCTAGTGAAGAGGGCAATTGTATACTCATCCCTCAATGCAGCGCACAAACCAAAAGCCACTGCCTGAAGAGGTTTTATATTGGGACTAACAGACACGGATGTTGCCTCTTCCTAACATGCAATTCAACCTTTAACTCCATATGGTAAGATGAGGACTGCCTAATCCACAGACCTGTAGACACTAATGCCCAGTAATGACCAGCCTCTCTCCAGGCAGGTGGCTGGCATTGAGAGGGTTAGTCCTTGTACACTGTGTACCAATCAGTGATTCTTCCCTTTCTAGTGTTTTTTTCTCTCTGTGATTTGTTCTCAAAATAATAAGAAATGTGCAAAACTCTCATCTGAGGTGTGTATTTACTTACTCTACATACTTTTTCCATCTTAAAAGGTGACATCACCCTGCACAGGTGGCCTCCATAAATCTTTCAACATCCTCTCTTGTGCACCTACCCCTTAAAATAAAATTGTTTTTCTCTCCCAAACTGACATCTTATTGGTTTTACACTTGCAACTGATCCCTCTCTGCACTATGTTTCCACCCCACATTGTATAAATACTCCATCACAGCCTACTTAAACTGAAGGTGCTCTCATCAATGCTTTTGTAACAATAAAGGGTCAAATTAGTAGATGTAAAGTGGGAGGGGGCGCTTATAGTGACAAGCACACAGACAATTATCAATAGACTCTGCAGGTCATTGGGCTGTAGGTAGCGTTTTACCATCTTTGGTTTTGGTTTTACAGTTTTAAAGCCCACCAATTCAATCCCACCATTCACAACCTGCTCAGCACCAAACAGCACACAAAGTAGATGACTAGTTGGTGAACATAGTGGAGCATTTAGCAACTTAAGAGCCAGATATTTGCCTCACAAGTTAATGAGGACCAACACAGAGCTAAAAAAAAGAACAAAAGAGTGAATATTGGACTGTTACCAGGTGGACACAAAGAAAACTCCAAATAAATTAAAGTATTGGTCCTGTCCTTGTCTGCTGAATGCGTGAAATAGCAACTGTTTGCTAACACTCACATGTCAGCTTTATAAGAAGATATTATGTCAGTGTAGTCTTAACAGTTTGTTGTGCTGCCCCCGAGTGGCCAAAATAGTGAAGGTTTAAGTAAAAGTCCATTATCAGCAGAGTGCATCAACATCAGTATTATATTAGCTGTTCATAAGATTTGTTAGTAAAATTTTAGTCTGCTGTGTAACCCCTAACTAAAGCTTGTAGTGTAATACACAGTATTTTCCTCTGAAAGTTCTGTGATGTTACATAAAATGGAAATCCAAGTCAAGTGAAATAAGTGCAAGTACTCAAAGCACAGACCCTTGAGTAAACAAACTCAATTATTTTCTATCATTGCTACTGGAAAAATGACAAAGGCCAAGACTTGAAATCTAAAATAGAAGTGTTGATTATGAAAAAAAGAAATGATGCCAGATGCACAAACACTTGTTCTGCAGTGTGTCATGACTCCCTCTTGGCTAGCATGAAACCACATAGCCTCAAATCACTGATTACCAGAATGTTTCTGGAGTGCTTTTGTTTGCAATTCAAACAGGTAAAATACTTTCAGAGATGTTGCCTTGGCAAGCCAGCAACACCTGAGTGTGTTCTGCTGCAGAATATAATTAATACCAGCCAGCACATTTGGGGATAAATGACTTTCTCTCTTCAGTGTCCTGAGGTATAGGAAGGTGTAGTAACGGAAAAAATCCCAGCACCACATTTAACTGTGACCTTTTATCATAATTACTCCCTTTGATCAGTCAGTTAAATATGTTTCCAGTTCAAATAAATATATTAAATGTGTTCCATTTAGTGTGGTTGACATACGCTGAAACACATTTTCTTGTTAACCTGAGGTCAGTAGACCTAGATTTGCATGAATAAACATGTACGTAGTTGATGCATAAGGCTTTTCAGTGTATCCTGTCTAAGGCACGTCTCAGTAAATGTAGATTTTGATCTATGCAGGTAAGAGATATGGATGAATGCCAAAATCTTATTAATGTTAGAAGATCTGACTTTATGCCTGTGAATAAGACCCATTTCTTTTCCCATAATTTATTTTTTTCTCTCCGTGTAGCAGTCCTCTCCATGAGCAGAATGCTATTTGTATCGTCAGAGGAGGGACTGTGTTGCTTGCCCTGTTGCTCTGTACACACTTTAAATCAGAGGTAATGGGGCACTTCAGGAGACCGCTGTTACACACACCCAACTGCCAATACACTGTAATCACTAAAGGCCCCTTTTCTTCAGAGATAAGCATTGTGAACGTGCATTGCACTCAAAATTACACGGATACACTGGGGATGAATTGATGACAAGTTAGTGAACAGGACTCTGTGATTTAAAGTGTTTTGACATCACTGCCTTGGTTACAGAAAAGCAGTCACACCAAGGGAGATTTCATCCAGTTGACACGGGAAAAACATGTAGCACCCGTTGACATGGTCACTCAAAACAGATGTCTCAACAAATTATTAAAAAGTGCTCCAAACAGATTGAGAGGTTGATTCAGTTTACATCATACATGCTAATTTCTAAAAGTTGTCCATCAGAAAGCCATCAGCAGCTGATCCACTAATTTTCCCATTTGTGTACAAGTCAAGAATAAAGTCTATACAGTGTTGCAGGCACGGGAATCAATCCTGCCAATAATCTGGACAACAAGCAAATAGAATCCATTCAAATGTGCAGCAGCTGCTTAGCTGCTTTTCTGACTCTTGGTTTTGAACAATTTCTCAACATGTAATTGTAAGGTGATGAAACACACTGGGAATGTTTTTTAAAAAGAAAAACAAAAATCAGCTCTTGTGTTTGGGGAAACAAAAGTCAGTAACTGAATAATTCAATCAAATAAACAGCGGAAAAATTAACAACATAAAATGAACAATTCAGTCCTAATTCATCTGAAGTGACAGAAATATATTAAAGATAGTGGATGATGGCAACATACAGTTTTTTGGGTTTTACTCAAATACTTAAAGGTAACTCATGCATAAATGAAGTGTAAGTGTTTTTTGATTTGTGGCATCAATAAATACAGAAATAGCTCATTTGTTACAATACCTTTTACTCAGAGAACTAATAGAATAGCTGTAAAATAATACAGAGTGAAACAAAACACTGAACATGACTTATTTTTAATGAAAATGACCCTCTCATTGCTGGTGAAATATCCCACCTGGCCTGAGTTTAATTATTAGACGGCTCCACAGACATACCTTCTCATTTCTCTTTGCAGTGTCAGGTCACTATACATCCATTTTCATAACCCTCATTGTTAACAACCTCATGGGCCAAATCAGTCATGTTGTGCAGAGTGCCCCCATTAACGTATACTGTATACAGCTATTTGTACTTTCTCTCAGCCAACATTAAAGCACTTTCCCTGGAGGCTAAACACATTTAATGGGGTGTCACAACCTTAATGTTAATGCACTGTAGGTAGCAGCTGATAAGCCCAGTAGGTGGTTTCATTCCAGCATGTAAACATCTTATGTGTAAGGATATTTGGCCTTTGTGGGTGTGCATTGGCATGCATTTATATGCTTGACACTTGTACATGTTTGTCCAGTCAAAGCTAACATTTTCTACCTCGGCCTGCTGATTAAATTCAAATGAATATGCATGCAAAACACTCACTTATAAATAGCTACTTCTCAAACCAATATGCATCACAATATGTGATGCACAGAGTTTTCTCTGTTTCTCTGAATGCAGCCTTCCAACATGTAGAGACAGAGGCAAAGAGGGAGGTGGGCGGGGGGTCCCTGCTGTGATGAACTGGTGCTGACACAGCCAGATGTTTAGTTAAAATGCAGAGCCCCGATGTGGGATGGAGGGAGGAGTTGACATGCGCTTCGGGTGCTTAAGGCAGCCAAGTGCTCCTCTGTAGCTGCCTCGTATCTCTGTAGGCAGACTGTGTGTATGCTTTATCTCACACATTTGCATTCAGCTGAGTG